>NC_053022.1:4788897-4937891 GCF_003073215.2 Triticum urartu | reverse complement strand
CATCAACACTTGATGATTTTCTTGATTTCTACCTTCGCCAATTTTAGCATTGCGAAGAGCTTGGGAATTGTTTTCGTCATCCCTTGCATACTATAGTTCATCACGAACTTCTAATAGCTTGGTGATAGTGACTAGAGAATTCTATCAATCACTATTTTATCTGGAAGATTAACTCCCACTTGATTCAAGCGATTGTACTACCCAGACAATCTGAGCATATGCTCACTGCTTGAGCTATTCTCCTCCATCTTTTAGCTATAGAACTTGTTGGAGACTTCATATCCCTCAACTCGGGTATTTGCTTGAAATATTAAATTCAACTCCTGAAACATCTCATATGGTCTATGACGTTCAAAACGTCTTTGAAGTCCCGATTCTAAGCCATTAAGCATGGTGCACTACACTATCAAGTAGTCATCATATTGAGCTAGCCAAACGTGTTGGAAATATGCCCTAGAGGCAATAATAAAAGCATTATTATTATATTTCCTTGTTCATGATAATTGTCTTTATTCATGCTATAATTGTGTTATCCGGAAATCGTAAACATAGCATAAAGATCGTATAGTTCGTTTGCTAGAGTTTTTCCAATGTCAAGTATCTTTTCCTTAGACCATGAGATCGTATAACTCCCGGATACCGTAAGAGTGCTTTGGGTGTACCAAACGTCACAACGTAACTGGGTGACTATAAAGGTATACTACGTGTATCTCCGAAAGTGTCTGTTGGGTTGACACGGATCAAGACTGGGATTTGTCACTCCGTATGACGGAGAGGTATCACTGGGCCCACTCGGTAATGCATCATCATAATGAGCTCAAGGTGACCAAGTGTCTGGTCACGGGATCATGCATTACGGTACGAGTAAAGTGACTTGCCGGTAACGAGATTACTGAACGAGGTATTGGGATACCGACGGTCGAATCTCGGGCAAGTAACATACCGACTGACAAAGGGAATTGTATACGGGGTTGCTTGAATCCTCGACATCGTGGTTCATCCGATGAGATCATCGTGGAGCATGTGGGAGCCAACATGGGTATCCAGATCCCGCTGTTGGTTATTGATCGGAGAGTCGTCTCGGTCATGTCTGCTTGTCTCCCGAACCCGTAGGGTCTACACACTTAAGGTTCGATGACGCTAGGGTTGTGAAGATATGTATATGCAGTAACCCGAATGTTGTTCGGAGTCCCGGATGAGATCCCGGATGTCATGAGGAGTTTCGAAATAGTCCGGAGGTAAAGAATTATATATAGGAAGTGCTGTTTCGGCCATCGGGACAAGTTTCTTGGTCACCGGTATTGTACCGGGACCGCCGGAAGGGTCCCGGGGGTCCACCGGGTGGGGCCACCCGTCCCGGAGGGCCCCATTGGCCAAAGTGGGGAGGGGAACCAGCCCATAGTGGGCTGGTGCGCCCCCCTAGGCCCACCCCATGCGCCTAGGGTTGAAACCCTAGGGGTGGGGGGGGGGGGCGCCCCACCTTGGCTTGGGGGCCACTCCAGCCCTGGCCGCCGCCCCCCCTAGGAGATCCCATCTCCTAGGGCCGGCGCCCCCCTAGGGGACTATATAAAGGGAGGGGGGAGGGGGGCAGCCGCACCCTGCATTCCTGGCGCCTCCCTCTCCCCTGCTACACCTCTCTCCCTCGTAGTACACGGCGAAGCCCTGCTACTGTGACGCCCTGCATCCACCACCACGCCGTCGTGCTGCTGGATCTTCATCAACCTCTCCTTCCCCCTTGCTGGATCAAGAAGGAGGAGACGTCATCCGCTCCGTACGTGTGTTGAACGCGGAGGTGCCGTCCGTTCGGCGCTTGGTCATCGGTGATTTGGATCACGTCGTGTACGACTACCTCATCCCCGTTCTTTGAACGCTTCCGCTCGCGATCTACAGAGGTATGTAGATGCATCCGATCACTCGTTGCTAGATGAACTCATAGATGGATCTTGGTGAAACCGTAGGAAAATTTTTGTTTTCTGCAACGTTCCCAACAGTGGAATCAGAGCTAGGTCTATGCGTAGTTCTTCTTGCGCGAGTAGAACACAATTTGTTGTGGGCGTAGATGTTGTCAACTTTCTTGCCGCTACTAGTCTTGTCTTGCTTCGACGGTATTGTGGGATGAAGCGGCCCAGACCAACCTTACACGTCTGCTTACGTGAGACCGGTTCCACCGACTAACATGCACTAGTTGCATAAGGTGGCTGGCGGGTGTCTGTCTCTCCTACTTTAGTTGGAGCGGATTCGATGAAAAGGGTCCTTATGAAGGGTAAATAGAAGTTGACAAATCACGTTGTGGCTTTCACGTAGGTAAGAAAAAGTTCTTGCTAGAACCCTAATTCAGCCACGTAAAACTTGCAACAACAATTAGAGGACGTCTAACTTGTTTTTGCAGCAAGTGCTTTGTGATATGATATGGCCAAAGTTGTGATGAATGATGGATGATCTATATGTGATGTATGAGATGTTCATGCTATTGTAATAGGAATCACGACTTGCATGTCGATGAGTATGACAACCGGCAGGAGCCATAGGAGTTGTCTTTATTCTTTTATATGACATGCGTGTCATTGAGAAACGCCATGTAAATTACTTTACTTTATTGCTAAACGCGTTAGCCGTAGTAGTAGAAGTAATAGTTGGCGAGCAACTTCATGGAGACACGATGATGGAGATCATGATGATGGAGATCATGGTGTCAAGCCGGTGACAAGATGATCATGGAGCCCCAAGATGGAGATCAAAGGAGCTATGTGATATTGGCCATATCATGTCACTATTATTATTTGATTGCATGTGATGTTTATCATGTTTTGTATCTTGTTTACTTAGAACGACGGTAGTAAATAAGATGATCCCTCATAATAATTTCAAGCAAGTGTTCCCCCTAACTGTGCACCGTTGGACAGTTCGTTGTTTCGAAGCACCACGTGATGATCGGGTGTGATAGATTCTAACGTTCACATACAACGGGTGTAAGACAGATTTACACATGCAAACACTTAGGTTGACTTGACGAGCCTAGCATGTACAGACATGGCCTCGGAACACAGAAGACCGAAAGGTCGAGCATGAGTCGTATAGAAGATACGATCAACATGAAGATGTTCACCGATGTTGACTAGGCCGTCTCACGTGATGATCGAACACGGCCTAGTTGACTCGGATCATGTTATACTTAGATGACTAGAAGAGGGATGTCTATCTAAGTGGGAGTTCATTGAATAATTTGATTAGATGAACTTAATTATCATGAACTTAGTCTAAATTCTTTACAATATATCTTGTAGATCAAATGGCCAACGTAGTCCTCAACTTCAACGCGTTCCTAGAAAAAACCAAGCTGAAAGATGATGGCAGCAACTATACGGATTGGGTCCAGAACCTGAGGATCATCCTCATAGCTGCCAAGAAAGATTATGTCCTACAAGCACCGCTAGGTGAAGCTCCTGTCCCATAGAACCAAGACGTTATGAACGCTTGGCAGACGCGTGATGATGACTACTCCCTCGTTCAGTGCGGCATGCTTTACAGCTTAGAGCCGGGGCTCCAAAAGTGTTTTGAGAGACATGGAGCATATGAGATGTTCGAAGAGCTGAAAATGGTTTTCCAAGCTCATGCCCGGGTCGAGAGATATGAGGTCTACGACAAATTCTTTAGCTGTAAGATGGAGGAAAATAGTTCTGTCAGTGAGCACATACTCACTATGTCTGGGTTACATAACCGCTTGACTCAGCTGGGAGTTAATCTCCCGGATGATGCGATCATTGACAGAATCCTCCAGTCGCTTCCACCAAGCTACAAGAGCTTTGCGATGAACTTCAATATGCAGGGGATGGAAAAGACCATTCCTGAGGTATTTGCAATGCTCAAATCAGCAGAGGTAGAAGTCAAGAAGGAACATCAAGTGTTGATGGTCAATAAAACAACTAAGTTCAAGAAAGGCAAGGGTAAAAAGAACTTCGAGAAGGACGGCAAGGAAGTTGCCGCGCCCGGCAAGCAAGCTGCCGGGAAGAAGCCAAAGAATGGACCCAAGCTCGAGACTCAGTGCTTTTATTGCAAGGGAAGCGGTCACTGGAAGCGGAACTGCCCCAAATACTTAGCGGACAAGAAGGCCGGCAAAACAAAAGGTATATGTGATATACATGTAATTGATGTGTACCTTACCAGTAATCGTAGTAGCTCTTGGGTATTTGATACCAGTGCAGTTGCTCACATTTATAACTCAAAGCAGGAGATGCGGAATAAGCGAAGATTGGCGAAGGACGAGGTGACGATGCGCGTCGGGAATGGTTCCAAGGTCGATGTGATCGCCGTCGGCACGCTGCCTCTACATTTACCTACGGGATTAGTTTTAAACCTCAATAATTGTTGTTTTGTGCCAGCTTTGAGCATGAACATTGTATCGGGATCTCGTTTAATTCGAGATGGCTACTCATTTAAATCTGAGAATAATGGTTGTTCTATTTATATGAGAGATATGTTTTATGGTCATGCTCCAATGGTGAATGGTTTATTCCTAATGAATCTCGAGCGTAATGCTACACATATTCATAGTGTGAGTACCAAAAGATGTAAGGTTGATAATGATAGTCCCACATACTTGTGGCACTGCCGCCTTGGTCACATAGGTGTCAAACGCATGAAGAAGCTCCATGCAGATGGACTTTTAGAGTCTCTTGATTATGAATCATTTGACACATGCGAACCATGCCTCATGGGTAAAATGACCAAGACTCCGTTCTCAAGAACAATGGAGCGAGCAACCAACTTATTGGAAATCATACATACTGATGTGTGCGGTCCAATGAGTGTTGAGGCTCGCGGTGGCTATCGTTATGTTCTCACCCTCACTGATGACTTGAGTAGATATGGGTATGTCTACTTAATGAGACACAAGTCTGAAACCTTTGAAAAGTTCAAGGAATTTCAGAGTGAGGTTGAGAATCAACGTGACAGGAAAATCAAGTTTCTGCGATCAGATCGTGGAGGAGAATACTTGAGTCATGAATTTGGCACACACTTAAGAAAATGTGGAATAGTTTCACAACTAACGCCGCCTGGAACACCTCAGCGTAACGGTGTGTCCGAACGTCGTAATCGCACTCTATTAGATATGGTGCGGTCTATGATGTCTCTTACCGATTTACCGCTATCTTTTTGGGGCTATGCTTTAGAGACTGCCGCATTCACTTTAAATAGGGCTCCGTCGAAATCCGTTGAGACGACACCGTATGAATTATGGTTTGGGAAGAAACCTAAGCTGTCGTTTCTAAAAGTTTGGGGATGCGATGCTTATGTCAAGAAACTTCAACCTGAAAAGCTCGAACCCAAGTAGGAAAAATGCGTCTTCATAGGATACCCTAAAGAAACTATTGGGTATACCTTCTACCTCAGATCCGAAGGCAAGGTCTTTGTTGCCAAGAATGGATCCTTTCTAGAGAAGGAGTTTCTCTCGAAAGAAGTAAGTGGGAGGAAAGTAGAACTTGATGAAGTGTTACCTCTTGAACCGGAAAATGGCGCAACTCAAGAAAATGTTCCTGAGGTGCCTGCACCGACTAGAGAGGAAGTTGATGATAATGATCATGAAACTTTAGATCAAGTTGCTACTGAACTTCGAAGGTCCACAAGGACACGTTCCGCACCAGAGTGGTACGGCAACCCTGTCTTGGAAATCATGTTGTTAGACAATGGTGAACCTTCGAACTATGAAGAAGAGATGGCGGGCCCGGATTCAGACAAATGGCTAGAAGCCATGAAATCCGAGATAGGATCCATGTATGAAAACAAAGTATGGACTTTGACTGACTTGCCCGATGATCGGCGAGCCAAAGAAAATAAATGGATCTTTAAGAAGAAGACAGACGCGGATGGTAATGTGACCATCTATAAAGCTCGGCTTGTCGCTAAGGGTTATCGACAAGTTCAAGGGGTTGTCTACGATGAGACTTTCTCACCGGTAGTGAAGCTGAAGTCCGTCCGAATCATGTTAGCAATTGCCGCATTCTACGATTATGAGATATGGCAAATGGACGTCAAAACGGCATTCCTTAATGGTTTCCTTAAGGAAGAATTGTATATGATGCAGCCGTATGGTTTTGTCCATCCTAAGAATGCTGACAAGGTGTGCAAGCTCCAACGCTCGATTTATGGGCTGGTGCAAGCATCTCGGAGTTGGAACATTCGCTTTGATGAGATGATCAAAGCGTTTGAATTTACGCAGACTTATGGAGAAGCCTACGTTTACAAGAAAGTGAGTGGGAGCTCTGTAGCATTTCTCATATTATATGTAGATGACATACTTTTGATGGGAAATGATATAGAACTCTTGGACAGCATCAAGGCCTACTTGAATAAGAGTTTTTCAATGAAGGACCTTGGAGAAGCTGCTTATATATTAGGCATCAAGATCTATAGAGATAGATCGAGACGCCTCATAGGTCTTTCACAAAGCACATACCTTGAGAAGATATTGAAGAAGTTCAACATGGATCAGTCTAAGAAGGGGTTCTTGCCTGCGTTGCAAGGTATGAAATTGAGCTCTGCTCAATGTCCGACCACGGCAGAAGATATAGAAGAGATGAGTGTCATCCCCTATGCCTCAGCCATAGGTTCTATTATGTATGCCATGCTGTGTACCAGACCTGATGTAAACCTTGCCGTAAGTTTGGTAGGAAGGTACCAAAGTAATCCCGACAAGGAACACTGGACAGCGGTCAAGAATATCCTGAAGTACCTGAAAAGGACTAAGGAAATGTTTCTCGTTTATGGAGGTGACGAAGAGCTCGTCGTAAAGGGTTACGTCGACTCTAGCTTCGACACAGATCTGGATGACTCTAAGTCACAAACCGGATACGTGCATATTTTGAATGGTGGGGCAGTAAGCTGGTGCAGTTGCAAGCAGAGCGTCGTGGCGGGATCTACATGTGAAGCGGAGTACATGGCAGCCTCGGAGGCAGCACATGAAGCAATATGGGTGAAGGAGTTCATCACCGACCTAGGAGTCATACCCAATGCGTCGGGGCCGATCAAGCTTTTCTGTGACAACACTGGAGCTATTGCACTTGCCAAGGAGCCCAGGTTTCACAAGAAGACAAGGCACATCAAGCGTCGCTTCAACTCCATTCGTGAAAATGTTCAAGATGGAGACATAGAGATTTGTAAAGTACATACGGACCTGAATGTAGCAGATCCGTTGACTAAACCTCTCCCTAGGGCAAAACATGATCAACACCAGAATTCCATGGGTGTTCGATTCATCATAATGTAACTAGATTATTGACTCTAGTGCAAGTGGGAGACTGTTGGAAATATGCCCTAGAGGCAATAATAAAAGCATTATTATTATATTTCCTTGTTCATGATAATTGTCTTTATTCATGCTATAATTGTGTTATCCGGAAATCGTAATACATGTGTGAATAACAGACACCAACATGTCCCTAGTAAGCCTCTAGTTGACTAGCTCGTTGATCAACAGATAGTCATGGTTTCCTGACTATGGACATTGGATGTCATTGATAACGAGATCACATCATTAGGAGATGATGTGATGGACAAGACCCAATCCTAAACATAGCATAAAGATCGTATAGTTCGTTTGCTAGAGTTTTTCCAATGTCAAGTATCTTTTCCTTAGACCATGAGATTGTGTAACTCCCGGATACCGTAAGAGTGCTTTGGGTGTACCAAACGTCACAACGTAACTGGGTGACTATAAAGGTATACTACGGGTATCTCCGAAAGTGTCTGTTGGGTTGACACGGATCAAGACTGGGATTTGTCACTCCGTATGACGGAGAGGTATCACTGGGCCCACTCGGTAATGCATCATCATAATGAGCTCAAGGTGACCAAGTGTCTGGTCACGGGATCATGCATTATGGTACGAGTAAAGTGACTTGCCGGTAACGAGATTGAACGAGGTATTGGGATACCGACGATCGAATCTCGGGCAAGTAACATACCGACTGACAAAGGGAATTGTATACGGGGTTGCTTGAATCCTCGACATCGTGGTTCATCTGATGAGATCATCGTGGAGCATGTGGGAGCCAACATGGGTATCCAGATCCCGCTGTTGGTTATTGATCGGAGAGTCGTCTCGGTCATGTCTGCTTGTCTCCCGAACCCGTAGGGTCTACACACTTAAGGTTCGGTGACGCTAGGGTTGTGCAGATATGTATATGCAGTAACCCGAATGTTGTTCGGAGTCCCGGATGAGATCCCGGACGTCACGAGGAGTTTCGGAATAGTCCGGAGGTAAAGAATTATATATAGGAAGTGCTGTTTCGGCCATCGGGACAAGTTTCGGGGTCACCGGTATTGTACCGGGACCACCGGAAGGGTCCCGGGGGTCCACCGGGTGGGGCCACCCATCTCGGAGGGCCCCATGGGCCAAAGTGGGGAGGGGAACCAGCCCATAGTAGGCTGGTGCGCCCCCTAGGCCCACCCCATGCGCCTAGGGTTGAAACCCTAGGGGTGGGGGGGCGCCCCACCTTGGCTTGGGGGCCACTCCAGCCCTGGCGGCCGCCCCCCCTAGGGGACTATATAAAGGGAGGGGGGAGGGGGGCAGCCGCATCCTGCATCCCTGGCGCCTCCCTCTCCCCTGCTACACCTCTCTCCCTCGTAGTACACGGCGAAGCCCTGCTACTGTGACGCCCTGCATCCACCACCACGCCGTCGTGCTGCGGGATCTTCATCAACCTCTCCTTCCCCCTTGCTGGATCAAGAAGGAGGAGACGTCATCCGCTCCGTACGTGTGTTGAACGCGGAGGTGCCGTCCGTTCGGCGCTTGGTCATCGGTGATTTGGATCACGTCGTGTACGACTATCTCATCCCTGTTCTTTGAACGCTTTCGCTCGCGATCTACAAAGGTATGTAGATGCATCCGATCACTCGTTGCTAGATGAACTCATAGATGGATCTTGGTGAAACCGTAGGAAAATTTTTGTTTTCTGCAATGTTCCCCAACAAAACGTTCATAACTTCTACATTTGCTCCTGCAATAGGTCTGTCACCTAGTGGTGCATCAAGGACATAATTCTTCTGTGCAGCAATGAGGATAATCCTCAGATCACGGATCCAATCCGCATCATTGCTACTAACATCTTTCAACATAGTTTTTCTCTAGGAACATATCAAAATAAACATAGGGAAGCAACAACGCGAGCTATTGATCTACAACATAGATATGCTAATACTACCAGGACTAAGATCATGATAAATTTAAGTTCAATTAATCATATTACTTAAGAACTCACACTTAGATAGACATCCCTCTAATCCTCTAAGTGATCACGTGATCCAAATCAATAAACCATAACCGATCATCACGTGAAATGGAGTAGCTTTCAATGGTGAACATCATTATGTTGATCATAACTACTATATGATTCACGCTCGACCTTTCGGTCTTAGTGTTCCGAGGCCATATCTGCATATGCTAGGCTCGTCAAGTTTAACCTGAGTATTCTGCATGTGCAAAACTGGTTTGCACCCGTTGTAGATGGACATAGAGCTTATCACACCCGATCATCACGTGGTGTCTGGGCACGACGAACTTTGGCAATGGTGCATACTCAGGGAGAACAGTTATACCTTGAAATTTAGTGAGAGATCATCTTATAATGCTACCGTCAAAAAAAGCAAGATAAGATGCATAAAAGATAAACATCACATGCAATCAATATAAGTGATATGATATGGCCATCATCATCTTGTGCTTGTGATCTCCATCTCCGAAGCACCGTCATGATCACCATCGTCACCAGCGCGACACCTTGATCTCCATCGTAGCATCGTTGTCGTCTCGCTAATCTTATGCTTCTATGACTATCGCTACCGCTTAGTGATAAAGTAAAGCATTACAGAGCAATTACATTGCATACAATAAAGCGACAACCATATGGCTCCTGCCAGTTGCCGATAACTCGGTTACAAAACATGATCATCTCATACAAAAAATTTAGCATCATGCTTTGACCATATCACATCACAACATGCCTTGCAAAAGCAAGTTAGACGTCCTCTACTTTGTTGTTGCAAGTTTTACGTGGCTGCTACGGGCTGAGCAAGAACCGTTCTTACCTACGCATCAAAACCACAACGATAGTTTGTCAAGTTGGTGTTGTTTTAACCTTCGCAAGGACCGGGCGTAGCCACACTCAGTTCAACTAAAGTTGGAGAAACTGACACCCGCCAGCCACCTGTGTGCAAAGCACGTTGGTAGAACCAGTCTTGCGTAAGCGTACGCGTAATGTCGGTCCGGACCGCTTCATCCAATAATACCGCCGAACCAAAGTATGACATGCTGGTAAGCAATATGACTTATATCGCCCACGACTCACTTGTGTTCTACTCGTGCATATGACATCTACGCATAAAACCAGGCTCGGATGCCACTGTTGGGGAACGTAGTAATTTCAAAAAAATTCCTACGCAGACGCAAGATCATGGTGATGCATAGCAACGAGAGGGGAGAGTGTTGTCCACGTAACCCTCGGAGACCGAAAGTGGAAGCGTTAGCACAATGCGGTTGATGTAGTCGTACGTTTTCACGATCTGACCGATCAAGTACCGAACGCACGGCACCTCCGAGTTCAGCACACGTTCAGCCCGATGACGTCCCTCGAACTCCGATCCAGCCGAGTGTTGAGGGAGTTTCGTCAGCACGACGGAGTGGTGACGATGATGATGTTCTACCGACGCAGGGCTTCCCCTAAGCACCGCTACAGTATTATCGAGGTGGACAATGGTGGAGGGGGGCACTGCACACGGCTAAAAGATCAAACTATAAATTGTTTTGTCTCCAAGGGGTGCCCCTCTCCCCGTATATAAAGGAGTGGAGGAGGGGGAGGGCCGGCCTAGCTATGGCGGGCCCTGGAGGAGTCCTACTCCCACCGGGAGTAGGATTCCCCCCCTTCCATGTAGTAGGAGTAGGAGTCAAGCAAAGGGGAGAGAGAAGAGAAGGAAGGAGGGGGCGCAGCCCCTCCCCCTAGTCCAATTCGGACTAGGCCTTGGGGTCGCCCAACCTCTCCTCTCTCTTTCCCCTAAAGCCCAATAAGGCCCATATACTCCCCGGCGAATTCCCGTAACTCTCCGGTACTTCGAAAAATAGCCGAATCACTCGGAACCATTCCGATGTCCGAATATAGTCGTCCAATATATTGATCTTTACGTCTTGACCATTTCGAGACTCCTCGTCATGTCCTCGATCTCATCCGGAACTCCGAACTACCTTCGGTATATCAAAACTCATAAACTCATAATATAACCGTCATCGAAACTTTAAGCGTGCGGACCCTACGGGTTCGAGAACTATGTAGACATGACCGAGACACGTCTTCGGTCAATAACCAATAGCGGAACCTGGATGCTCATATTGGCTCCCACATATTCTACGAAGATCTTTATCGGTCAAACTGCATAACAACATACGTTGTTCCCTTTGTCATCGGTATGTTACTTGCCCGAGATTCGATTGTCGGTATCTCAATACCTAGTACAATCTCGTTACCGGCAAGTCTCTTTACTCGTTCCATAATACATCATCCCGCAACTAACTCATTAGCTGCAATGCTTGCAAGGCTTATAGTGATGTGCATTACCGAGTGGGCCCAGAGATACCTCTCCGACAATCGGAGTGACAAATCCTAATTTCGAAATACGCCAACCCAACAAGTACCTTTGGAGACATCTATAGAGCACCTTTATAATCACCCAGTTATGTTGGGACGTTTGGTAGCACACAAAGTGTTTCTCCGGTAAACGGGAGTTGCATAATCTCATAGTCATAGGAACATGTATAAGTCATGAAGAAAGCAATAGCAGAATACTAAACGACCGAGTGCTAAGCTAACGGAATGGGTCAAGTCAACCACATCATTCTTATAATGATGTGATCCCGTTAATCAAATGAAAACTCATGTCAATGGCTAGGAAACATAACCATCTTTGATCAACGAGCTAGTCAAGTAGAGGCATAGTAGTGACACTCTGTTTGTCTATGTATTCACACAAGTATTATGTTTCCGGTTAATACAATTCTAGCATGAATAATAAACATTTATCATGATATAAGGAAATAAATAATAACTTTATTATTGGCGTCTAGGGCATATTTCCTTCACTATGCTCCCGCTGAACCCAATGCTAAGCATATTTCCTTCACTAATCTTAGTTTCCATCACAAAGAGAAGGGCGGTACCTTCCTGCTTCACAACATTGCGAAGCTCGCGAACTGCCGGGGGGGGGGGGGGGGGGGGGGGGGGGGTCCCAAGCCCCCGACAGTTCCAGCTGATACAATTCATTGCTCCTGGCAGGCTGCCCTGCAGCCGCTGCCAAATTGTCAGAGTTCGTCGGAGTTGGTTTCTTCTTTTTCAGTTCTCGTTCAGTGCCCTCATTTTCCTCTTCATGTCCAACCACAGTCAGATCTTTATCAGTGGCGACTCCTTCCCCTTCATTAGCTGCAGTGTTTGTTAGTTGGGGCATAATCACCTTCCTATAGACCTGCGTTGGCGGCCCTCCCTTCCGTTTGGGTGCCTGATTCCTTTTCCTTGGTGAGTTCACCTCGGCGCCTCCATCTGCTGCAGTGCTCGAGTTCGTCGACTCCTGCTTGTCTTTCTTTCCTTGATGGTTTTTGACGAAGGACCCTCAGACGATGCAACCTTTTTCTTCTCCTCCGGCGGCCTGAGACCCTTGCCGAAAGGAAGATCACCATGCTCATCCCGTGTTCCGGGCGTCGGGCAGAACAGGTCCGAGTGGCCCAGCCGGCCACATGAGAAACAAAAGTGGGGTATATTCTCGTATTGGATGTCATAAGGATCAGTACTACCCCTCCTTGCAGAGTCAATTAGAATCCACCTCCTCAATGGCTTGGCCACATCTAGAGTAACTCGAGCGCGTAGATATCCTCCGTTGTGGTCGAAGTGGATCAGTGTAGCGTACTTATCAACCTGTTTTGCTATCGCTTTAACCCACCGCTCGTCCTTGAGGTTGAATGGGAGCTTCACAACTCTGGCCCAAACTTGCAGTTTGTTGAACCTGATTTCAGATGGTTGCATGCACTCGTCAAATTCCGATAGGATCACCGCATGCTTGCTGATGTGCCATGGACTTCCCTCCCACACACGGTCTCGATCCCTCTTCGTAGCAAATTCAGCCACAAAAGTATTCTCTCCTACTATGCGGAAAGATAGTCCTTTAGGGTTTCCCCATGCCGGACGTAAGGCGTTGGAGATCGTCTGGATGTGTAGCATGTTTCGATGGAGTACCCTTCCCGCAATCATCCACTTCTCCGGTGCGCCCTCAACTCTGTCATCAAGAACTAGCGGTGTCGCCTCTACCTCCGTGATGTCCAGCTTTCCCAGTTGTTCCTCAAGGCGAGCCCTAGCTGACCTGGGCGAGAGATCACCTCCGCCCATGCTGCCGCCGCTGCCCGAGGGATTCATCTCAGGCTAGCGATCTCAGTCGCGCCCCGCCGATCAGATCGACGTGCGCCGCCAAGGTCCGCTAACCCTAATCGCCTCCGCCGTCGCAGGAGCGCAAGGGTCACGGAATGGTAAGAGGGATTTAATTGTGAAATGGATTGAAGGCGTACACCGTGACGCCTGAAGTTGACTGGTCCAATGATTGTTTAACAATTTCCTCATACTTCTTTCTCACACGTACAGCGTAGCAACGTACCAACACATGTACGTGACTAGTAATCATCAAACGTGGTTTCTAGAACATCATATTTCTTGACGTTGATTATGGGTGTTTGTTGAATTTGGTACTAGCATGCTCATGGATTCATGATTGTTTGGATGTAAAAATGCTTAGAGTAGTGTTCTTCACTTCTCCGTCGCCGTCGAAGCATATACACCATCATAGCTTCATCGCAGCAGTCGGGTTGTCATCGCAGCAACGTCGAAACAACCATGCCATCATCGCAGCACTGGCACGCCCGGGAAGCACGCCGTCATAGCAGTTGGGCCGTCATTGGAGCATCGTCGCGATCATTGAAGCACGCCGTCGTAGCAGTCGGGCCTTCGTCGGAGCATCGCCGCGATCATGGAAGCACAACCTCGTAGCATGGACGCGACCGATTGAAGCACGCCGTCGATGTGGTTCATTGCAACATCATTGCGGCTGTCACAACATCATCAAAGGATCCGGGTTGCCGACGTAGCGTCATCGCGACTGTCGAAGCACCCCCCGCGGTCGTCGCAACATCATTGAAGCAAATAGGTTGCCATTGTGGCACCGCACGGTCGTCGAAGCATGAACACCATCATAGCATCATTGGAGCAGCCGGGTTGTTGTAGGATCACAGAAATAGTCGTGCCATCAAGAACTGCCACGACAGAAAAGCTTGCTGTCACAACATTCGGGCCTTCCTCGGAGCATCAACGAAATCATCACCACTGCATCATCGACGCAACCGTTTGAAGCATGCTGCCATTGTGTTTCATTGCAAATCATCACAACCGTCAAAGAACGTCGTCGCAACATCCCCACCGCTATCGAAGCATATGTCTTCGCAAACATCTCGTAGCATCGCCGCAGAGACCGTCGTCCAACGCCGGAGCACTACTCGCGCCCTCACACTACACCCGCAACAGCCAGACCACCCCTCGCAAAATCGTCGTCTCGGCTTGCAGCGCGCCTAGCATCGTATGCAGCAGCCACCCCGGCAGCTGGTCTTTTGAAGCAGCTCGTGTCGGTGCTTGAGCATGGACGTTTTGCTTTTTTAGGGCAATGGCTGACTTGCTACTTTTTTACCTAAACTAGAAGCGCCTCTCTCGGTCAGTCCGTCGCTACGTATGGCATTTCTTAAAGAAAACGGGTTGGACTCGGGTGGATCGAACGGTTCATAAGATGGACGGGTCGAACGAATCGAGTGGCTGCCAGATGACGCCTATCATCCGCCAAAGAAAATAGAAGGAAAATTGAAGGCAGAAACTAGGATGCTTGCATACGAAATAGAAGGAAAGAATAATGAGGAAAGAGGAAAAAAATAGAAGGAAAGAGAAAGAAACTAGAAGGAAAAATAAAGAAGGAAAATGGGATGTGCGTTGGTGCACTTGCCAATTAAACAACGTTGTATTGTATCTTGTCGTACCAAGTGCTGGATCTCTCGAGCAGATGCAAAGCGGAATACAAGATCAATAAGAAGCCTACACCCACGGTGTCAAACAGGTAAAGTCTTTTTTAAAAGGAACAAATCTTGTGGTCGCCGTTGGCTTTATGCCAAATGTAAAAAGATTGAAGTGTAGTTTTCTTGAAAAAAAGTAATATTTTTCTTCTTTTAGTGTGCGCACAACTTCAAGATATCAAATGTTTACAAATGGTCATTTACCCCCATTGTTAAAACTAGAAGCATTTAGTCTCTCGGACTAATTTGAGCGTTTTTGGTAAAAACGTGAACTAATTTTGTATGACACTTGACACAGTTGTAATTTTTGACTATTTGATTCCATCTTC
Organism: Triticum urartu; assembly: GCF_003073215.2. Taxonomy (NCBI): domain Eukaryota; kingdom Viridiplantae; phylum Streptophyta; class Magnoliopsida; order Poales; family Poaceae; genus Triticum; species Triticum urartu. The sequence goes on along the minus strand of NC_053022.1, from coordinate 4,922,429 downwards.
TGCTGTGGGATCATCATCCCACGCACCTATAACATACGCAGCTCATAGGTTAGTCATGATTCTTAAAATATGGATGTTCATCTTTACTAAGCATATGATTGTTTTCTTTGGTGGTTTAATTGAAGACCATTGGTAATTTTGCCTCAAAAATATCATAGTTTTCCTACACGGTCCGAGGTATATTCAATTACCGAACTGATGACTTTTTTCTTTGTTTACCGCTTCTTTGTAGCTGAATTCCTAGGTGTTGTGTTTAGGTGCACATGTCATGGGAGAACGATTTCTATATATCTGAATTGTTGATGTTGAGAACTAAGATGCGATATTGTGACGGGCGAGCGTCGGATGGAGGAAATGTTAACACTTATGGGTTGTCATGTTCAGTGTTCAAATAGATGACGTGGACCGAGGAGGGAGGGTCCTTGAAACACGCTTATTAGGTTTATAGGGTGTGTGATTTATTTTCTCCCATTGCAAGGCATGAATATTTGTGCTAGTATACCCTAAAGTATTGAAACCGTTTACTTTACCCCGTCACACAGTTATGTGGTGGTTTTTGCTGTAATGTGGCATTCCGGTTGACCAGTCAATGGTGATGTGGCATTATAGTAAGCATAATTTAATGAAAGGAAATAAAAGATGGGCGGTCCAACATGTCAGTTTAAAATGCTAACTGGGGATTACCCTAACCCAATCAAACCAAGGTTGGCCCTCCTGTCAGTGTCTCACCCGCGCTTTGAACACCAGCGAGCGTGCACACGGAGGCGGCGCCCGGGACAGCGTAGGAGCATGCGAGGGAGCAGCACGAGCAATTGGGAGAGCATGCTACAGGGTCCAGCTTGCGAGGAAGCAAGCACGGATAGCTAGAGTTGCGGGAGCTGCACAGGCAAGGTCTCACGGCGGAGAAGCTATGGGAGGGGGGACTACAGGGCATGGAGAAGCTCTGGGGAAGGGGAGGAAATACCTCCCCTTCCACATGGCGGCGGTCACTAGCCCGAGGTGGAGAGCTCCTAGATACGAACCGAGGTTTCTAGTGTTGGGAAAAATAAACCGTGTGTGTATGTCCGCGGCCTGCTTGTGTGTCCCGGCGTGAGTCCGTGCTCATGTTCATTGGTTGAAGGAGCTGCTGTAGCGAACCAAGACGGAAGGGGATATTGGCACAAACCAGTGTGCGGCCCCAGTGGCTGAACTTTCTGAAGATGCTCTTCTGGCGGCACCGGCTACTTCCAGCTATCCTTCTTCAGACGCCCCTCAGCAGGAAAATGCAAGAGTTGACGCTACTCCTCCTTCAGCTTAATACCTCCCGTCCTTAAATGACTCTTTTGCGTAGCTGGAATATTCTCTCCTGGAACATATGAGGTCTGAATTCTGAACCGAAATAATTAGCGCTTCGTAATGCCGTACTCTCTAGTGGTTGCTCTATTATTTGCTTGCAAGAGACTAAGAAGAATGATTTCGATCTTGCGTTTATTAAGTCTTGCTGTCCGCAATAATTTGATCGTTTCGCTTACGTTCCTTCTCGTGGTGCCTCGGGGGGTCTTATTACCATCTGGAAAAGTTCGATGTTTACTGGCACTGTTGTGTTCTCTGACGTTTATGCGCTCGTAGTACACTTTTCTAGTATACAATCAGCACAGTCGTGGACCCTAGATAATATTTATGGACCTTGCACGGGGGATGATCGTGTCACATACACTAATTGGTTATACGATCTGGACATCCCACATAACCAAGACTGGCTGCTTTTGGGCGATTTCAACTATATCAGAGCGCCCGACAATCGTAATAAACCTAGCGGTAGCACTCAGGATATGTTCACGTTTAATGACATCATCCGACACCAAAACCTTATTGAGTTACCTGTTAAAGGACGCACCTACACCTGGAGCAACATGCAACATGACCCGCTCTTAGAACAATTGGACTGATTTTTTACGTCGATCCACTGGACAAATGCTTACCCTAAAACTCTAGTCAAGCCGCTTGGAAAACCAGTTTCGGACCACATCCCTTGCGTTGTCTCGATCAGAGACCAAGATTCCCGTTGCAAATTATTCAGGTTCGAGTCTTACTGGATACAACACCCTGGCTTCATGGATACTGTCAAAAATACATGGGACAAACCGGTGAGATCACAAAATGCTGCTACAATTCTTTGCCACAAGTTCAAAGTACTCAGGCATGCTCTCAAAACTTGGAGTAAATCAATCTCCCGCCTATCGGTTGCCATTGATAACAGCAATAGAGTCCTAGCTGACGTGGATGAACTAGAAAATAAAAGAACCCTTTCCACTCCTGAATCCAACTTCAGACGCATACTCAAGAAGCACCTGCTCCGGCTTCTTCAATATCAGAAACAATACTGGAAAAAATGGTGTACAATTCGTTGGGTCAAATTTGGCGATGAAAACACGAAATTTTTTCAAGCAATTGCTACTGAGCGTTACCGCAAGAACAATATTGCTTGCTTTCAAGACAGTGATGGTACCCAAGTTGACGATCACCCAAGCAAAGAAGCGCTTTTGTTCCAAACTTATAAAACTTGTCTTGGGGCAGTATCACCCACTGAAATGAAATTTGATCTGTCTGCTCTCATTCAACGCGCTGACAATTTGGATCACCTAACGGCACCCTTCACACATGAAGAGATTGATGCGGTAATGAAAGAGATGCCCTCTGACCGAGCACCTGGCCCGGATGGCTTCAGCGGGGCTTTCCTTAAAGCTTGCTGGCCCATAATTAGGCATGATTTCTATGCCCTTTGTGACCAACTCCATGCTGGCGACCTAGATCTTACAAGCATCAATGATGGGCTCATCACACTCATCCCGAAGATCAACTCACCTGAAACTGTCAACGACTATCACCCAATCACCCTCCTTAACTACTGTTTCAAGCTAATCACTAAGCTATTGGCCGATCGCCTCCAAAAGGTTATACTGAAACTCATCCATCATAACCAATATGGTTTCATCAAGGGCCAGACCATCCAAGATTGCATGGCCTAGGCATATCAATACATACACCAATGCCACGCATCGCGGAAGCCAATAGTTCTTCTGAAGCTTGACTTTGCCAAAGCATTTGACACGATTGGACACAGGCCTATGATTAACATAATGAGATGCTTGGGCTTCGATGATAAATGGATCAACTGGATTGAATGCATATTCTCCTCGGGCCGCTCTTCAGTTCTACTTAACGGTGTCCCTAGTCGGCAGTTTCTCTGCAATTGTGGAATCCGCCAGGGGGATCCCCTCTCCCCGCTTCTATTTGTCCTGGCAGCTGACCTACTTCAAGCGGCAATTAACGACGCCTTCCGCCGAGCTTTGATTGAACTGCCATTCCCTTGCACGGTTCAAACTGATTACCCCTTCATACAATACGCCGACGACACGATCCTGGCCTTGCCAGCCTGCCCTAGACAAGCCGCTCTAATCAAGCAGATCCTCGCTGATTATGCTACTTCCACTGGGCTTAAGATCAATTTCCACAAGTCCACCTTGATTCCCATCAATCTTGACTCTGCAACGACAACTGATCTAGCCCACATCTTGGGATGCAACGTCGGCTCTATGCCCTTCACGTACCTGGGTCTGCCCATGGGCATCTCGAAGCCCACTATCGATGATCTCATGCCTCTTGTCTGCACTACTGAACGACGCCTCACCGCCACCATCTCCATGATGTCGTATGGAGGCAAACTATCCTGGCTGAATGCTTCGGTTACCTCTTTGCTCATCTATGCCCTATGTACACTCAAAGTGCACCCCAAGATATTGGAGATAATTGACAAAATCAGACGAAGCTGTCTCTGGACGAAGAAGACCGAGCAAGGAGACAAGTGCAACTCTCTGGCATCCTGGGACTTGGTGTGCAGACCCAAAAAACAAGGTGGTCTCGGAGTGATCAATCTCTCCATCCAAAACGAAGCCCTGCTCCTCAAATTCTTACACAAATTCTACAACAAAAAAGATGTCCCATGGGTACAGCTTCTCTGGAGCACCTACTACTCTGATAAAATCCCACATGCATCTGACGTAGTGGGGTCCTTTTGGTGGCGCGACGTTCTCAAGCTCACTCCTAAATACCGAGGGGTGAGTCGTGTCCAGGTGGTCGATGGCACGACAGCTCTTGCCTGGAAGGACTTATGGCTCGATGAGACACTCGAAACTTCCCATCCCAGAGCGTTCTCTTACGTTCTGCATGAAGATGCCTCTGTGAAAAACCTTTTGGAGAGTTCATCACTGCACGAAACCTTCCACCTTCCGCTCTCACCAGAAGCCTATGAGGAGGTGCACGACATCCAGACAATCACCAGACTGCAGCCCTCGACAACCAGCAATGACATCTGGCACTATATCTGGGGGAAACCTGACTTCAAAGCTGCGGATTACTACAAGTTCTGCTTTCGGGAGTTGCAAGCCCACCCCTTATTCCGACTGCTCTGGAGCTCAAAATGCACCATGAAGATCAAAGTGTTTGGGTGGTTGCTTCTGCATGACAGGCTAAACACTCGAAATATGCTCAAACGAAGGCACTACAACATTGGAGGTGACCTCAGCTGTCTACTTTGTGGGCAAAACATCGAAGAGACGATTGACCATATGATTTTTACCTGCCACTTTAGTCGAGCCTGCTGGAGCAAACTTCATATTGACTGGCCAGCTCTACCATCGCGCCTTGATGTGGTCCTCCGTGCCCGAGACACAACTCGCAGACCTTTCTTTGTTGAAATCTTCTTCACTGCCTCCTGGAGCCTTTGGAAAGAAAGGAATAACACACATTTCAGGGGGGTCACACCCTCCCAAGCAAGCTGGCTACAGAGGTTCTTGGGAGACTTCGATCTCTTGCGTTATAGGGTACGTGAGGAACAAGCTGGAAGTATTACCACCATCTGTAACAGCCTCGTTTGAGGCCATGCTGTCTAAAGACCCACACCTTTGTAACTAGTTTTTTAGCTAAGGCTTGCCCCCCCCCCCCCCCCCCCCCCCCCCCCAACATGAGATGGTTGTGATGGGGGAGTGATGCAAATGATGTAACATATGTAAACACCCTTGTGATATATATACAAAAACAGTAGGAGCCTCTTCTACTGTCTTTCCCCTCAAAAAGAAGGAAGGAGATCGGAGGAGTAGGTGAGGCAGAGAGAGAGAGGAGACTTGGAGAGGAAGAAGAACTTGCTTAGAGAGGAAGGATTGGGTGAGGTTACAGTCTATCACATCGCATGCCCTCATCCATAGGCGGCTGGCTGTTTTAAACCCTCTCCTCTCTCTCGCTCACTAACACTTATAGATAGGGCCCAATCCATGCCATGTCACACTGGACAAGTGGCCATGGTGTGACAGCTGCATGCACGAGGGCCGTTGCGATCTGCTGGTGCCAGCCGTGTCGTGCGCGGGCCAGAGCAGTTGGTTGCATGCTAGATGGATGGCCAGGTCATGCGGCTCTTGAGGGACACTGCACATGTCCTGAGGATGACCATGCATGTAGCTAGCTATAGCAGGTTGTGTGTGCATGGCTTACTTAGTTGGCTTAGTGGCATACTCTCGAAAAAAAGTTGGCTTAGTGGCCGGGTGATCCATGCGTGCGTGCGGTGGTGGCCTTGGTGTAGTAGCTAGCTAGGTGTGTGTGCAGCGAGTATAAAAACCCCTTCCGATGGAGTATTGATCAAGGTGTCGTATGTGCCACCGAGCCGGGGTTCGTGCCCAGAGTTTGAGCTCTAAGAAAGAAGCGCCGTTCGTGCGGCTTGGCGTTTGTGCGCCGGAAAATTGTGTGCTAGCTCCTTCTTTCACCTTCGGATATGCGAGTGAAAGAGAGAGAGGGAGTTGGTCCGGGGTTTGTCCCAACATGATGTGTTAGTTTGGGTTAGTTGGATCTAACCCACCCAAAAAATTAGCCCACATTAGAGGAGCTTATTTGGGTTAGTTCTTTTGGGCCCACTAAAAAAATAAGTAAAAAAAGTTACCCCTCCCATCCAAACATGGTCTAAAGTAGTCAAATGATTGAGAAATAATATTTATTATCAATCTAACTTTATCATCCAAATAGCTCTTTGGTTAGAGTTAGTTTAGGTTTGATTCAATGTTAGAATCTAACTCTAACCTCTAACTAAGTTAGAGTATCCAAACAGAGCCAACATCTAGACAATGTTTTGTGGCGTATAGCTGACGTTGGCCGCGCAAAGGACGGGCAACGGCTGCATTCGGGCGCTCTGGACGTCTAGGTGGGACGCATGCTGCTCCGCTTCCTCCAGCGCACGCGACGCCGCTCGCCTTGGCGTGCTTCCCTTCCTCCGGCACCGCCGTCCATCAGCCGCCGGTGGCACGGACGGTTCTAGGAAGGAAGCAAGCTGTCGTTTCATTGGAGAATGGAGACTGCTGCTCACGCGCTGGCTTTGCGGCCGCATGCATTTTAAATTCACTAGCCTATGAAGCTGCGCGGACTGAACTAGTACCCAAATTCACTAGTAAGAATCCATATACACGTACTGTAGTGAAGAGCAGACAAGTAACTCTAGTTATAAGTTACTAAAGCATTGAACAACTAAGCATGCGGCTTGCAAGGGTGAACAAAGGTGAATCAGCGTGGAGTTACCTGCTTCACCGTCAGCGTGGGCTTGTTGGGAATAATATCAAGCTCTTTCTAAAGTGCATCGTTCAGCCCACCATCAGTAATAGGAGACACCACATAGACATGCTCCAGTGAAGAGAGCTTCTCCAGCCCAAATTGATAATCCCCAAATTGGTCTTTTGTTACGTCCCCAATGCCTCTAACCATTGTGCAAACATGAAATTGTAACTTCAGGATTTGGAGCTTTTGCAAAGTTCCTTATGCAAACTAGACTCTTTATACTGAACCTTGTCAAAGACCGGAAGGGACAACTATTGACACGGCATGCTCCCAAGTATCTGAAGGTTGATCAGTGACCAAACAACTGAACGCCCCCCCCCCCCCTCCTCTGGCCCCGCGTCGCTCCGCTCGGGGCGACATGGGAGGCGACGAAAACCCTAGCCGCCGGCCCCCCTTCCACCTTCCCTCCTCCCCCCCTCGCCGCCGCCCGAGGAGGCCTCCGGCGAAGCCCGCGTGGTCGCCCAGGATGGCGGCGGCGAGGATCTGGCTGCTTCGCACTTCGCGGAGGGCTTTGGGCGCCGAGGCAGCGGCCTCGGGTGGCACGGCGGCGTCGTTTTCTGCGGCGAGCGGCATCGCGGGTGTTGTCCCCCGTCTCCTTGGTCGCGAGGGCGGCGAGTGACGGCGGGCGCTGGCGCCGGTCGCAGCGGGGGCGCGGCCTCCCTGTTCGCGTCTGGATCTGAAGGCGGCTTCCACTTCCCCTCAGAGCGCTCCACCTCGCCGGATCTGGTTGCCGGCGGCCTCTGGACGCCAGATCCGTGGTTGGTGGGGTTGCTTGGAGCAGCGGAACTGGACCGGGAGAAATCCCTGGCTGGTTCTCCGGTCACGGCGTCGACGACACGGGCAGGTGCCGTTCTCCTTCTTGGAGGCTTCGTCGAGGTTCGTTTCCTCTCCCTCCTGCTCCATGACCCGGGTGAAAACCCTTGTCTTTTCAAGACTGGACGGCAACGGCGCAACGTGCGTCGCCACCTTCTTGAAGGTGTCGTCTTGGGCATGGTAGGAGTGTGCAGAGTGTTGTGAGGTGGGTGTCTGGTTGGCTGCGTCAGCAGCGAGGGAGATGAAGCTTGGTGCTCTGTTGATGTAGCAGTGTTGCTCTGCTTTGGATTGCTCGCCGGATCCTTGCTTGCTTGCTCGCCGGTTTGGCGCCGTTCTTGGGCAGGGAGGGGATAGGGCTCCTCTCTTTTGCTAGCAGCAACTTGATACGGTGGCTTGGGCATGGAGCCTATCCATACGGGCTTGATCTGCATCCTGTCATGTTGCTTCATCCTGCTTGTTGTTCGTTTGTTCAGTGTCAGTGCCTTTGCGCAGTTTTTCACCTTGGTGGTTGTAGCGGCGACCTGTGGTGTGTCAATTCGGCTGGTTATCCTCGTGCAGTGCTGCGTCGGGTTGAGAATCTCCCATGGTGCCCGACGTCGTGTCCAATCCTGGCTCTAGGGTGAGCTTCTCCATCTTCCAGCGGTCCGGCGCCTTTCGAGCCAAGGCGAGGGGTAGGGGTCCCTTCTGGATTTGGGGAGGAGAGGATCGAACAAGGTGTCACCTTTCGGGGTAGATGAGGGCGCGACCTCGCTGGACTTTGTCTCCGTTTGAAGAACCCCTCTGTTGCGCTCTGCTTGGTCTACATCACTTGGTGGACTCCATCGACTTCTAGCTAGTGCTTAGTTTGCTTATCCCTCGAGGGCTTGCAGTCTTTGGTGCTTGTAAGCTGCGTCGGCAACACTTTGTATCTGCTATTGTTTTTCTGTTCTTGTTAGCGGCTTTTAGCAGTAGTCTCATGGTTGTAACGATGGCCTTGTGTAATCCCTGGCTGGTTGATAGCTTTGTTAATTCAAGGTCGGGTTCCCCTGGAGCCAATTCGTTCCAAAAAAAAGTATCTGAAGGTCTTCCTCTCTCAGTTCTCTTAATCCAATTGCAAGGGAAGAGAGGGAGGGCAAGGTGGATATTGATTTTAGAAGCAATGTAGAGACCATCCTAGTATCAATGTCAATGAGCACCACTTGTCTTAGCTGAACAAAGGTTGATGGCAATTTTTCCATGTCGGCTGACTATATGTCTAGCATTTGCAGAAGCTGTAGATTGTTGATCTCTTTCGGGATCTCAGTGATACATGTCCCTTGTAGACTCAGATACCTCAGACGAAATAAATTGCAAATATCCTTCAAATGTTGATTACCCACTTCAGTACAACCACTTAAATCCAATGCACGTAGGACAGGAAAACCTGAAAGTGCTGACAACAAACTGAGGTCTTTACTAACACAGTAAGTGATCTCACATGAGACAAGCTGCTCATGGTTGGTATTTGCTTGACATCCTCTTGATTGCTGGTTTGGAGAGACAGTCAACGGAACTTCCTGGGTAGGGGCCTGGTCTGCTGACCACCCAATGTTGCGAGAAAGTTCTCCTCATTTGACAAGGAAGTGATAGGGTCAAGCACCATCTCGTGTACACGGACAGAGCTTTCCTTATTAGCAATATTGATATTCATTCGTTGGACCAAACTTTTGTTAATGAGCTCAGTAATGTAACCCTCTCCTACTTCATACAAGCTCTTCCCTTGCTCTTCACGAACAAATCCTTCACCTATCCATTTCCATATCAACTCTTTGGTTTGAATATCATAATCCTCTGGATACAAACTAAGATACAGTAAACAAGCCTTAAGCTTTGGAGGTAGGTCATATTAACTGATAAATAGTATCCTTCTCATGTCCATCAGGTCAGGATTATTTTCTAGCCCAGATCCCATAGATATAGGTACACTTTGTACCAATACGTATATGTATTTTCATGTTCCTTTTTACCTGCCAACATACTAACTAGTGTAATAATAGCTAATGGTACTCCACCACATTTCCGTAAAATGTTCTCACTTATTTCAGCCAACTGTATAGGAGGACACCTCTCTCCAATTCCAAATATTCTTTCGTAGAATAACATTCTTGAGTCCCTAGTAGAAAGTTGTTAAAGCCGATAAACACCACCAACATCTTTAGCAGCATCCATAATGCGAGTTGTTGAGATTAATCTACTATCACATTCATTCTCAATCAGAGCACATCTAATACCTCTCCATGCAGATTTATCCCATATGTCACCAATGACAACGAAGTACCTGGGAGGTAATACCAAAGAGCTATATATTAGTAAAGCTATTGTATGTGCTTTGAGCACTCTACAGCTACCCAAGTGATATATGCAAGGAATAATTAGGAAATTAAGGATGGTTGTAACACCCAGTAAATAATGTAACCCTAATTTGCCGGGCTATGGGATTAAAATGAATCTTATGTAGAAATTTGCAAACCAGATGGAATAATCCAAACATTGGCGAGTATTGAATGTGTGCTGCATGCATGGCAACTCAAAAGGTGTTACTGTGTAGGCTACTTATGTCCGATTACCGAAAACGTATTTCGCCCCTCAACAAAATAGATAAAACATGAAAAATAACTACAAAGAACACTACGGGATAAGAAGAGTACCAAATCAACGGTGTGCTTCATCGGTGCTTCTCATAACGTGATCAACTCATAGCCACTTGGATCCCTCGAGCCGAAGTGATTCGTGTACACCCCCATTGGAGGCACCGGAGAAAAAATGTCTTCATCTTCTATTTCTACAAAATGAATCAATTTGATTTTTATCAACACATTACACATATTTCAACACACATGCATTAAGATCAAATCATCCATACTTGACATACTGACATACACAATGTGTACATTGAAACACGCAGTACATGAACTGTTACAACAAAAGGTGAACCCGCTTCATGCCGCTGCACCATCTCGCATCTCGTTCCTTGAATCACACGCACAAAAACACGACAGAATTCCCACATCAGATGGCAGATCAGACAACAGGTGACCCAAAATCTAATTGGCGAATCAAATAAAATGGAGGGAGTTGTCCTTCAAATAACTGCATCGAGGAGTCGAGTTCAGAGCCTCAGTCATCCTGGGGAGAGTAAATGATACATACATTCTTCGAACTGGGACTTGTAATCGGCAACAGAGGCGGTCTGTTTCAGTTGCAGCAACTTACTCATCTGACCATCGTATTCCTCCTGCCCAAATTCAGAGACCATCGCGCCAATGAACTCTTCCCAAGTGACACGCTGATGCAAACGTTTGTATGCTTGGAACCACAGTGCTGCTAAACCATCTAGGTACAAAGTGGCTATGCTGACCCAATGATGCGCCGGCACGTGATACATTTCGAAGTACGTCAGGCACTGATCTATCCAGAGGAGAGGCGTCTCGCCATGAAATCGAGGAAAATCATGCCTGGGTTGTCGCGGCCGGTACTCCGCATGTTCCATCTGGGTGCGGTGGTTGGGTGAAGTTTGCTGCTCCTGAGGCGACGAGGGAGCGGTGTGGTAGCCCGCCTGTTGTTGTTGTGGTCCCTGGAGCAACAGCGGCAGGTTGTTGACGAGAAACGGGGCCTGCTTGTGGGGGGTGTTTTGAAATCAAAATGCCATTGTTTAATTTCCCAATACGCTTTATATGTCGTAATTAATTTGTCATCTCTTTAACTTATTTAGCATTTTTATAAGCTTTAATAATTCAGAAATTCATCATGTTCACTAATATTGAAAAACAGTTCTCACCTGCGACCTGTGGTGGGTGTTTTGAAATCAAAATTCCATTGTTTAATTTCCCAATACGCTTTATATGTTGTAATAAAATGAGACATTTTTTCCTAATCTATTATGCATTAGTACATTCCAATCGGTTTTCAGGATGCAGTCAGACATGCCCTTGATGTATTGGATAGTTTCGTCAATCAATCTTTCATTCACCCATTCAAATGTTTTTTATAATGAATTTCTAGTTGACTAGTAATTTGGGGTAATAACTTGGAACACCCCATCCACTCAGGACATCCATCTGTTCTTGGCTCTTACGTCGTGCGGGATCTAGACCGGCCCCACACCAACACCAGTCTTTGCTACTCACTCTGTCCTCACTTGGTCCATCCTCCAACACTAGTAGATAAACCATCATTAGTCCCGGTTGGTAAGGGCCTTTTGTCCCGGTTCCTGAACCGGGACTAAAGGGTCGTTACTAATGCCCTAGCCCTTTAGTCCTGGTGCAGTCCAGAGTCGGGATAGATGGGCCTCCACGTGACCGGTGCGCCGAGCACAGGCAGGAGGGCCTTTGGTCCCGGTTGGTGGCACCAACCGGAACCAATAGGCATCCACGCGTCAGCATTTCAGGGGCTGTGCTTTTGTTTTTTTTGAAAGGGGGGGGGGGGGTGGGGGGTTTGGGGGGGTTAATTTAGGTGTTTCACATATTGTGTTATAGCTATAGCTAATTAATAGAGAGAAGTGTCCTCTCTTATGTCCGTGCTTGGTCGACGCGCTATGTACTATATATGTATAGAGAGGACCAGACACGCTAGCTAGCTAGTAAGCAAACGAAGGAAACAGAAGATCGTCATGAACATATATTCATACAGAGAGAAGTGATATCGACCACCTCTCCTTCTCCGAGAGATTGGTCGAACAACAAGTTCTCGTATATCTATCCGACACTATCGGCTACATATATACAATAATTATCTATTACAATATAATCTCCTAATTATATACGAACTCAAGCTCCACATGGTATTCTCCGTCTTCAGCGATCACGTGGTTAAGGAAGAATGCCGCCAATTCCTCTTGAATTGCTCGCATACGATCTGGTGGTAGGAGTTCATCCCGCATCCGAAAGATCTAATTTGAAGAAGGGGGTTAATACATATATATATGAATAAATGAAACTCAACACAAATGATGGTAATAAAATAAAATTGTGAATATTATTGCTTACGCACTTCATATTGTTCTTCAGTGTACCCCCGTTCACAGGTCCTGTAGCGGATGGACTCGCAAACGTAGTTTCCACAGAAATCTTTCCCTTGATCCTGCCACAACCACTTTACAAGAAATAGAGGTCAATCAAACTGATAAGCAAGCATGCCAAATGGTATTGATGAAACTAGCGCTTGAATCACTAGAAGACGTGCGGAACATGCTACTATAGTACTTACTTTCGGGTATCTAAATTGCAGCTTCTTCGGCAGTCCCGGAGCTTTTTTGGTGAATTTTCTCCAAACCCTGCCAGACAAAGAAAACAATTATTTGATATCAGGAAATGAACAAAGTTGCTGATATGGTGGATAATGATCGATTCAACTTACTTCTGGAGGATTTCAGTCATGTCCGCATACTCCTGGGGATCTTTTCGTCTCGAGTCTAAGACGGTTACTAGTCCCTACTCAAGCTTAATCTCTAGGAGAATATAGTGGAAACTGCGCACGCATGCATAACTCATCAATTACATTACTATAACCTGGACTAATATATAAGGGAAACTGAATATGCACAAGACAGTAACACTCACTTGAAGTTGTAAGGAAAAAGTATTATATCTTTGTTTTCATTTATTACCAACAATCGTAGCAAGTTGGCCTCGGTATCTTCGGCATAAAATTTAACTCAGTTGCATCTATGAGATTTGTGTTAATGAACCCAATATCACCGACTTGTCTTTTCTTCAATTCGGCGATCTTCAATCTGCATAATATAGTGAGGATAATTATAAATACATGCAATGAAAGAGCTGACCTATATGTAGAGACTTAATGACAGAAGTAGTAGTACTTACAGACAGTAGCAGGCGACCGTTGCTTTATCGAGGGCCCTTTGATTGAAAAACTGGAAGAACTCCTCAAATGGATAATTCAATAGTTCAATTCTAATGAGGTCATGCTCCTCTCTAACTCTCAGTTTCAAAGTATTCCTCCTCCCAGACTCTCTGCAGGTTTTCATGTACAAATCATGCAATCTTCACATCATCGTTGTTAGAGATCTTTCATCATTGACGAGAGGCTTGCCGTACTCGAATCTGTGTACCGCCTCCACCTCCAAGAAATTATAATGTACATCGTTGGGCAGGTAATCTCCAAGATTGCTATAACCGGGCACCATCCTTGGATGATTAGCGACGATGTCGCTAGGCACCTTGAGTGGGGGCACGATTGGTTCGCTTGTTCGCCGAGCTGGGCAATTTTTTTCGCAGCTCGTCGTTCTTTTATCCTTTGATCACTGACAGTATTTTCCGACCGCTCCGCTTCGACAAATGTCTTTCCATTAATGCGCTCATAGTTGCCTTTCGGTGGAGACTTTGGTGGTTTTCTCAGGGCAGCCAGAGTGCACTTCGCTTTCACCGGATCTACCTTCTCCTTTGGAGGTGGATGTTTCTTTGCTTTCACCCCTTGAAACCAGTTCGTCACTTCGGTTCGCACGATCTTCGCGTTCTCCCCCGGGGTCATCTCGTATGGTAACTTCTCTGGAGTCTTCAGAGAAGGACCGAATCTGTATTTCCTCCTGCCTCTGGCTGTACTGCTAGACGCCGGCAGAGCAGACCGAGCGGCTGCGGCTGTCTTCTTTCCATGCTTACGAGGCGGAGGAGAAGGACTATGACGCGCCGGAGCAGCCAGAGCGGCGGTGGGTCTCTTCCGCCTTTGCTGACGAGGTGGAGAAGGAGGAGGTTGGCTGCTCGAGTGCGCCGGCGCAGGCGGAGAAGGAGGCGGTGTGCCGCCACGCACCAGAGAAGGAGGCCGAGTGCCCTGGATAGTCACTCGCCGAAGGAGGAGGCGGTGGAGGACGTGGAGTGCCCTGACTCGCCGGAGGAGGAGGAGGCGGAGGAGTCCAGTTCGGAAGGTTGATGAGCTCCTTCCTCTATAGGCATGGAGTCTTCAGAGCAGAACCCAGCCGAGTCTCCCCTTCACCGGTAGGGTGGTCAAGCTGGAGGTCCTCAAATCCCTCCATTATTTCATCCACCATCACCCTAGCATATCCCTCTGGAATCGGCCGGCAGTGAAAAGTTGCGCTGGGTTCACTAGGTAAAATAGAGCCAACAACTGCCTTGACCTTCAAATTCATCCATTGCGTCATAAGGTGGCAATTTTGAGACTCCGTGATAGCATCCACGGGATAGCTGGCAGAAGCCGTCAAGACATGCTCCGGCTGAAGTAGCTCGGTGGAAGCCACGCTGCTTCTCCGCTGAGATGGCGGGGTAGCTTCGGGGGAAGCTTCGGCAGTTCGTTTGCTGTGATTTGCTTCTCGTTCCTCTATCGCTTGTACCCTTCCATGCAGCGCCTGCAGTTGGGTCTGCTGCACTTTTTTCCTCCTCTCCTGGCATTTGTAACCGCCTGCGTCCGGAAAACCAGCCTTCCACGAAACGGAGCCTGGCGTGCCTCGTGTCCATCCAGGGTGCTCAGGATTCCCGAGGGCCATTGTGAGCTCGTCGTTCTATCTGTCTGGAACGAACGTCCCTTGCTGCGCTGCATCGATATAGTGCTGAAGCCTCTTGACTGGTATTTTCATTTGCTCGTCCATCCAAATGCACTTCCCTGATATAGGGTCCAAGGTTCCGCCAGCCCCGAAGAACCAAGTCCGGCAACGGCCTGGCCAGTTCATTGTCTCTGGTTTGATCCCTTTATCAAGCAGATCTTTCTCAGCCTTGGCCCACTTAGGCCGTGCTATGAGGTAGCCACCTGACCCCATGTGATGGTGAAGCTTCTTCTTCGCAGCATTTTGCTTGTTTGTCACCGACATCTTCTTACTCTTTTCTGATGTCTTGCGGGCCACAAATGCGGGCCAGTGATCTCTGATCTTCTCATATTTGCCCTTGAATTCTGGTGTCTCTTTTTTGTTGACAAACCTTTTCAGCTCATTCTTCCACCTCCTGAATAGGTCTGCCATCTTCTTAAGAGCAAAAGACTTGATTAATTGCTCTTTAACTGGCTTCTCCGGATCATCCTCTGGCGGTAGGGTGAAATTTGACTTCAGCTCAGACCAAAGATCATTTTTCTGCATATCATTGACATAAGACACCTCAGGGTCTTCTTTAGCCGGCTTTAACCATTGATGGATGCTGATCGGGATCTTGTCCCTAACCAGAACCCCGCACTGAGCAACAAATGCGTCCTTTGTCCAGATGGGTTCAATCGGTTGGCCGTCGCGCGCGATTGCTATGATCTCAAACCTTTCATCCGAGCTCAACTCTTTCTTCGGGCCTCGTCTCTTTACCGAAGTTGTGCTCGATCTGGAGGGCTAGAAAAAAGAAGAAAGACGAGAGTTAATTAATATGTGTACATACCAAAACAATGAATGCATCAATTAGCTAGTCAGCACGGGCTTAACTAATATATATACCTGGCCGGACTCGGTTCGGTCACCGGAGCCATCATCACGGTCTCCTTCTTGCACCGTCATTGGGTCACCGGAGCCATCCTCACGGTCTCCTTCTTGCACCGGCATTGGGTCACCGGAGCCATCATAATCATAGCCAGCTGCTTCTTGACCCTGTCCTTCCAGACCATCAGTGTCGTTCAGAAACAACGAGCAGACGACATCACTTCCTTGTGCGATTATGTCCCCCAACAACGCTTCTTGTGCTTCATCTCGGGGGGTGTCCATAGTTTCTACAAATATTTACAACATGGCAATTATAATTCACACATGACAGATGGATATATTAGTGGCAAACGTAGAACTAGCTAGCTAATCACAATATGGAATCATATTAGTGGCCTCGACACTGCTTCTCTAGGGTTTGGGGTGGCCTCGACAACGCTTCAAGGGTTTGGGGTGGCCTCGAGAATGCTTCAAGGAGGGGGTAATATCGACAACGACGAGATACATACACAGGAAAATAATGTTATCGGGGAGGGGGTATATCGACCCACCCCCACGTGTTGAAGTTATCGGGACGGGTTTATATCGACAACGACGACATACGTACATGGGAAAATAATATTATCGGGGAGGGGGTATATCGACCCCCCCACGTGTTGAAGTTATCGGGAGGGGGTATATCGATCCCCCCACGTGTTGAATTTATCGGGAGGGGTCTATATCTACAACGACCACATACGTACATGGGAAAATAATATTATCGGGGAGGGGGTATATCGACCCCCCCACGTGTTGAAGTTATCGGGAGGGGGTATATCGATCCCCCCACGTGTTGAATTTATCGGGAGGGGTCTATATCTACAACGACCACATACGTACATGGGAAAATAATATTATCGGGGAGGGGGTATATCGACCCCCCCACGTGTTGAAGTTATCGGGAGGGGGTATATCGACCCCCCTCCTCGTGTTGAAGTTATCGGGAGGGGGTATATCTACAACGACCACATACGTACATGGGAAAATAATATTATCGGGGAGGGGGTATATCGACCCCCCCCGTGTTGAAGTTTTCGGGGGGGGGTATATCGCCCCCCCCCCCCCCCACGTGTTGAAGTTATCGGGAATTTATATCGACACAACATACGTACATGGGAAAATAATATTATCGGGGAGGGGGTATATCGACCCCCCCCCCCACGTGTTGAAGTTAGCGGGAGGGGTATATCGACAACGACAGACCCGATAAAACATAAGAAAACGAAGAAGAAATAAAAAGATTATCATATTCTATAAAAAATCATTACATATATATCTGAACAAAAACAATTATGATAACAAGCATATATATCATCATATATATATATATATAAACAAGCATATATATGAAAAAAAACAAGCATATATATGGAAAAAAATGCTAGGGAGGGCGCCGGCCGGACCAAGGTGAGGAGGACCACGGGGTCGGCGGCGAGGATGGCGACGGGGCAGTGGGCGCGCGCTCGGGGTAGGGGGCGACAACGATGAAGGGCGAGGCAGGGCGACGGCGACGACGGGGGCAGGCTAGGGCGGCGCGCATCGGGGCAGGGGCGCGGGCGACGGCGAGGGCGTGGGCAACGGCGGGCAACGGCGAGGGTGTGGGCGACGGCGACGACGCGCACGGGCGACGGTGCGGGCAGCGGGCGGGGTCGGGGCGGCCTGGCGGCGTCGGCGTTGTCGGGGCGGCAACTGCGAGATGAGAGTCCCGGTTGGTGGCACCAACCGGGACTAAAGATGTGCATTAGTCCCGGTTGGTGCCACCAACCGGGACCAAAGGCCTTTTTGCAGCAGCCCAAAGGGCGGGAAGCGGCGGCCTTTGGTCCCGGTTGGTGGCACCAACCGGGACTAAAGGGGGGCATTGGTCCCGGTTCGTGGCAACCGGGACCAAAGGCCTTGCGCTGGCGCGGTGCGGTGGGATGTTTAGTCCCACCTCGCTAGCTGAGAGAGCTCAACGCCTGTTTATAAGCTGCATTGCGGCTCAGGTGCTGAGCTCCTCTCTAATATGCAGGCAGTACTTGCCTACCCTTGTGACTGCCTTGTTGGGCCTATTGGGCCTGCGGGCCTGCATCCTGGCCCATGTACAGATGGGTTTCTAGTCGTATGCACGCCGTGTGGCCCAATAGGTGGCATTTTTTATTTTTTCCAGTATTTGTTTTGTTTTTTGAATTATTTATTTTCTTTTGATTCTTGCTTTATTTTTTTATTCTTTTTGCTTTTAGTTTTACAAAAATTATAAACTTTCTGTTAGTGCCATTAGTTTTCAAATTTGAAAACAGTTTTTTTGTTTCTTTGTTGCTTTATTTATTTTATTTTGTTTCTACTTACAACAAAATACTTATTGTTGCTATTTTTATTTTTTTCCCAGTTTTTTTGTTTTGTTTTCTGCATTATTTATTTTCTTTTTTTGCTTTATTTTTTAATTTTTTTTTCTTTTAGTTTTAGAAAAATTATAAACTTTCTGTTAGTGCCATTAGTTTTCAAATTTGAAAAAAAAATTGTTTTCTTTGTTGCTTTATTTATTTTATTTTGTTTCTACTTATAACAAAATACTTATTGTTGCTATTTTTATTTTTCTTCCTGTTTTTTGTTTTGTTTTCTGCATTATTTATTTTCTTTTGTTTTTTGCTTTATTTTTTAATTCTTTTTGCTTTTAGTTTAGCAAAATTATAAACTTTCTGTTAGTGCCATTAGTTTTAGAAAAATTATAAACTTTCTATTAGTGCCATTAGTTTTCAAGTTTGAGTAGTTAAAATTCGAATTCTTTGAAACTTGTGTGAATCACAAGTTTGTGGTTAACTTTACTAAAAAAAGAACATAGATGCGCCTATAGAGAAAATTCAACCTAAATTCATAATAAATATCTATGAATTTCAGAGAAATTCACTATGAATTTAGGTCGAATTCCCTGTATAGGGGCATCTATTTTCACTTTGAGAGGAGCTCAACAAGGCAGAGAGGGACATGCTTATAAACCGGTGTCAGCGCCCTTCGGTTGGCGAGGTGGGACTAAACTCAGACCACAACGAGGACCAACGCTTTTGTCCCGGTTTGTGGCACATACCGGCACTAATGGTCATGGGCCAGGGGCGAGGCGCATTGGTCCCGGTTTGTGCGTGGAACCGGGACAAAAAGGTCCAGACGAACTGGGACCAATGGCCCACGTGGCTGCCCTCTTGAGTGTTCTTGGTGAGAACATAGTTCACAAGGAGCGAACCGGGATTAATGGTATTACGAGGGCCGAACCATAAGACATTAAAGCATTTCAAATAAATCTGAAAAAGTTGAAAGTTGGCATGGTATCATAATTTCACCCACATAGCATGTGCATGTACAAAACGGACAATGGTATCATACTCGTCTGTTACAAAGTTGGCATGGTATCATCATAATAGTTGCGGGAGAAAGTCTTCACTTTTTTTCTTGTGTCATTTGCTTATTGCGCCGTAACCATGGATAATCTTCATCGTGCATCAGGATGCTTGGGTCAGCCTTGACTTTGAAGGGAGGAATTTCATGAAACTTTTCATAATCTTCAGACATGTCTATCTTGCCCTCCACTCCCATGATGTCCCTTTTTCCTGAAAGAACTATGTGGCACTTTGGCTCATCATATGATGTATTCGCTTCCTTTTCTCGGTCTGGTAGACATGTCCTTGATACGTCTTGTCGTATCTATAATTTTTGATTGTTCCATGCCAATATTATTCAACTTTCATATACTTTTTGGCAACTTTTTATATTATTTTTGGGACTAACATATTGATCCAGTGCCTAGTTTCAGTCCCTGTTTGTTGCATGTTTTATGTTTCGCAGAATATCCATATCAAACGGAATCCAAACGGGATAAAAACGGACGGAGCTTATTTTTGGAATATTTGGAAAATTCTTGAAGAAAAATCCACGCCACACGGTGCCCGAGGTGGTCACGAGGTAGGGGGGCGCGCCTGACCCCCCTGGGCGCGCCTCCTACCCTCGTGAGCCCACCGTAAGGCGGTTGACGCTCTTCTTTTGCCGCAAGAAAGCTAATTTTCGGAAAAAATCACGGCGAAGCTTTCAGGCCAATCGGAGTTACGGATCTCCATATATACACGAAACGGTGAAATAGAGCTAGAAGAGAACGCAGAACCAGAGAGAAACAGAGAGATATATCAAATTTCGGAGGGGCTCTCGCCCCTCCCACGCCATGGGAGCCAAGGACCAGAGGGGAAACCCTTCTCCCATCTAGGGAGGAGGTCAAGGAAGAAGAACAAGAAGGGGGCCCCTCTCCCCCTTGCTTCCGGTGGCGCCGGAGTGCCACCGGGGGCCATCATCATCGCCGTCATCTTCACCAACAACTTCACCATCATCACCAACTCTTCCCCCCTCTATGCAGCGGTGTAACCTCTCTCTTACCCGCTGTAATCTCTACTTAAACATGGTGCTCAACGCTATATATTATTTCCCAATGATGTATGGCTATCCTATGATGTCTGAGTAGATCTGTTTTGTCCTACGGGCTATTTGATGATCAAGATTGGTTTGAGTTGTATGTTTTATTATTGGTGCTGTCCTATGGTGCTCTCCGTGTCGCGCAAGCGTGAGGGATTCCCGCTGTAGGGTTTGATATGTTCATGATTTGCTTATGGTGGATAGCGTGAGTGACAGAAGCACAGACCCGAGTAAGTAGGTTGTTTGCGTATGGGATAAAGAGGACTTGATGCTTTAATGCTATGGTTGGGTTTTACCTTAATGATCTTTACTAGTTGCGGGTGCTTGCTAGAGTTCCAATCATAAGTGCATATGATCCAAGTAGAGAAAGTATGTTAGCTTATGCCTCTCCCTCAAATAAAATTGCAATAATGATTACCGGTCTAGTTTTCGATTGCCTAGGGACAAATAACTTTCTCGTGACAACAAACTCTTTACTAAAACTAATTTAGTTGTGTCTTTATCTAAACAGCCCCTAGCTTTTATTTACTTGCTCTTTAATTTCTTGCAAACCTATCCAAAAACACCTACAAAGTACTTCAAGTTTCCTACTTGTTCTAGGTAAAGCGAACGTCAAGCATGCGTAGAGTTGTATCGGTGGTCGATAGAACTTGAGGGAATATTTGTTCTACCTTTAGCTCCTCGTTGGGTTCGACACTCTTACTTATCGAAAACTGTTGCGATCCCCTATGCTTGTGGGTTATCAAGACCTTTTTCTGGCGTCGTTGCTGGGGAGCAATAGCGTGGGGTGAATATTCTCGTGTGTGCTAGTTTGCTTTATCACTAAGTAATTTTTATTTGCTGTCCTTAGTTGTTCTTTATCTTTAGTTATTTATATGGAACATGGAATACCAAAAAAATTAGGTGTACTTGCTGCTCATGGAGATGGGGAACCTCCTAAAACCCTCGATGCTGGTTATGTGAAAGATATTATGTACTACTTTAATAATCCTAAGAAAACCCCATTCAATTATGTAATGGGAGTAACGTTGGATCAACGTGAATACTTCAGGGATTATCGCTTAACACAAAAAGGGAAACTATTATGGGATCAAATTCATATATTGAAGTGGTATGCTTGGCAACTTTGCGTGGAATATGATTATACTTGTTGCTCTAGGATGAATTATCCACACCTTCCCTTTTCATGCAAATTTAATGATAATAAAACCTTAGCTTCTTATGCTAATGGTATATATGATTACTATGATGTGGAACAAAGAGAAGAATTTGTTGCTTTTATGGGTGCTTATGAAAGTGAAGCTATGTGTAAAGAGTTTGAGGTTTTGATGATGCTGTTTATAGAGCTGAAAGTTTAGCTATACTCAAATATTGCTATGAGAATTATAAATACAATTATGTAATTAATGCACTTATTGAGAAAGTCTCCGCTGTCCAAGAAGAGACTAATATTTTGCAGGAATCTATGGAAGAAGAAGCTGAGGACATTGTGAGCTCATTGGATGAAAAAGATGAGGAGGAGAGCGAAGAACAAAAGGAGGAAGAGTGGATTGATCACCCGTGCCCACTTTCTAATGAGAGTAACTCTTCAACTCATACATGGTTTAATTCCCCTTCGTGCTTACCAAAGGATGATTGCTATGATAATTACTATGATCCCGTTGATTCTTTTGAAATATCCCTTTTTGATGATGCTTGCTATGCTTGTGGCCAAGATGCCAATATGAATTATGCTTATGGAGATAAACTTTCTATAGTTCCTTATGTTAAACATGAAATTGTTGCTATTGCACCCACACATGATAGTCCTATTATCTTATTTAATTCTCCAAACTACACTATATCGGAGAAGTTTGCTTTTATTAAGGATTATATTGATAGGTTGCCTTTTATCGTTGCACATGATGATTTTGATAAATATAATATGCACGTGCTTGCTGCTCCTACTTGCAATCATTATGAGATAGGAACTATATCTCCACCTCTCTATGTTTCCAACATGATAAAATTGCAAGAAACTGTTTATACTATGCATTGGCCTTTACTAGGTGTGCATGAATTGTTCTTTTATGACATGCCGATGCATAGGAAGAGAGTTAGACTTCGTCATTTCTTGATATATGTTGCTTTGTGCTCACTACTAAATTACAAATCATTGCTAACTAAAATTGGCTTTGAGATACCTTGGGATCCGGGTGGATTCACTACTTGAGCACTTTATGCCTAGCTTAATGGCTTTAAAGAAAGCGCTACCAGGGAGACAACCCGGAAGTTTTAGAGAGTCATTTCTGTTGAGTGCTTTCATATAGTTTAAAAACAACAAAAATAAAGAGGGGAACCCAAAACTTTTTCAAAAAGAAAAGAAAAAGTGAGAAAGACAAGCATTCACTACTAGGGAAAACCCTAGCAGCAGCGCGGGTTTTAGACCTATCAGTAGCGCGGGGTTATGCGCTACTGATAAGGCGCTGCAGCTAACTAATAGCAGTAGCGTGCCTCCACCCACGCTACTGCTAAATCGACTTAGTAGTAGCGAGTTCCAGGAGGAGCGCTGCTGGTAATTAGTAGTAGAACTTCTCCCTACCCGCGCTACTACTATTATTTCGTATTTTATTTCTTTTTTATTTCATGTTGTATTCGTACACCTTTAAACAAGTTTTCATACAACAGGAATTTAGAAATTGTTTTTACATCATAATGAGTTATTACATCACGGGGTGAAAGAACCGTGTGGACTAGTTTCAAGTGGATGGACATCCAGTTGAAACTAATCCGCGGTTCTTTCACCCAATTATATAATAAATATCATCATCATCATACCATTAACAACTTATCATCATCATCTTCATCATCATATCATTGTCACTAGTCGTAATCACAAGTACTCCTCACATCTTCAACTCTAACACATTGTATCACATAATAAACATATTGTTACTCTTAGGACCTACTACATTCTCTTAGGACCTACTATATTCTCTAAGGTAAAATAGAAAAAAACAAGATAGCCCCTGACTCTCCATACTGGAGAATGGAGATTATCCTGTCTCCAATTCTTGCCTTTCACTTAATGTTACTTCCAAGAACCTCCTTGTGAATGTCCAAACATTTTTTCCATTCTTTGATTAGCATGTGTTCACCACTTTTAGAAATCCGATATGCACAGTTGAGCTCCTTAGAATGACCTGGCTGTAGGTTCATAACTGCAAGGTGACCATTCTGATACATCAGATGAGGCACACAATCCATCGGGATTTTCTGTTGAAAAACATAGTAATAACTTCGTAGTTAGCAATGATGTACTAGTTTTAGAAGTATGCAAAAGATGCACGGATGTCGTAATAGTAAAAAATCTTACCAGGGTATCTCCATTGAAGTTACCGCGGTTCAACACGTGCAGTAGTGGCACGTATTCACCATAATTTGGAGGTGTTCGATAATAGGTATTGTAATTCTCAAAAAAAGTACAATAAGCAATCAGATGACTTTTCTCCTTATAAGTTAATTCGGAGCCATCAGTGTAGTGGGTTTTGTCTACCATCTTCTGCACATTATTTGAAGATTCAAAATAAGCTGTCAATGGAAATAAGATGTCAACTATTTTGAAATAAACAATATAAATTAGTTAATAACTATGTTTGAGAAACTCACATTGCGGTAGAATCGGAAGCGTATCAACAAGGACCCAAATGTCCGTATTGTCTTGCTCGATGTCAGGATCACCAAGATCCATGGTGACAATCATACCCTTAAAAACCATACATTTTGCAAAGTGCTTCCCAATATAGGCAACCAAAATGAGTTACGCTCTGAGAATTGTACAGATTTAATTCAAAATCGATATCATGATGGGTCCTTAGGTGTATTTTTTTGTTTGAAAATTTTCATGGTCTTCAAAACCCATCCTCTCCAAGACATAGCGTATTGCATGGCATGGGATAAGCTAGTCGAATTGTAAAAGATGAAAATTAGACGTTGAAATAGTTGAAGTCATGCTTAATTACGAAAAAAACACTTGTCGTTGTTGCGTACCGTTTCAACATCGAAGGTCTCCTCGAGCTTAATGTTGAAGCGCCGATCTTCATCCAGCTCAACGAACCTGTCCCACATACCTCGATCATCGTGGCACCATCTGCACTCCCCTGGGAGACTGTCGTCGTCCGAGTATGACATTTCCTATGTTCATAATTCAAAGATTAAACTTGTACATATTCTAGCACAAGTCATGCCAGAATTCAGGGAAAATCCGGCATGGCCTTTGCTAAAAAAGGACATATCGAGCGCCCGAAATTTGCCGGAACGGAAATTAATCAACACTCCGGCAAAACATAGGACACTCGGTGGTAACCAAAACATGGCATGTTCAACTAAAAGTTAACTTGTTCTACTAAAACTAAACTAGTTCTATTAATTCAACTAGTTCTTACTAAATATAAACTTAGTATAAAAAGAAAAAAAACTAGTTCTTTCTAAAAATGAGGTAGTTCAACTAGTTATTAATTTACTTACTATACTAGTTCAACTAAAAATTAACTAGTTCAACTAAAACTAAACTAGTTCTATTAATTCAACTCGTTCTTACTAAATATAAACTTACTATAAATAGAAAAAAACTAGTTCTTTCTAAAAATGAAATAGTTCAACTAGTTATTAATTTACTTACTATACTAGTTCAACTAAAACTTAACTAGTTCAACTAAAACTAAACTAGTTCTATTAATTCAACTCATTCTTACTAAATATAAACTTATTATAAATAGAAAGAAACTAGCACATCTACTACTACTAATTAACATCTAACTACTACATCTACTACTAATTAACATCTACTACTGCTAATTATACAACAAGTTTACTATCACTACTTCGAAAAATCATTATCTATGAACCCTAAATTAACATCTACTACTACTAAAATCATCTACTAACTAAGAAAAGAGAGAGGGGCCGGGTGGGGGAGGGGTGGGGGGCTTACAGAGGGAGAGACGGTGGCGGGGAGGTGCTCGGAAACGGAGGGGCGGCGAGGGCGGGCTTGGGATCGGGAGGCGGCGGTCCTGGGTGGCGGGCTCGGTCAAGGGCGGCGCGCTCGGTCGAGGGCGGCGGGCTCGGTCGAGGGCGGCGGCGGTGAGGTCGAGGGCGGCGACAGTGTGGTCGAGAGCGGCGGCGGTGAGGTTGAGGGCGAGCGGCGGCGGCGGTGAGGGCAGGCGCGCTCGGGCTCGAGCGGCGGCGACAGGAGTAGGGGAACAGGCCGGTGGGGGGGGGAAAGGAGGACTTAGCGAAATTTTGATTCGGGGGGTATTTAACTCGAACTAGCAGTAGCGCTTGTACAGAAAATGCGATGTAGCTAACTTATCTATAGCGCGTTTTAGATAAAACCGCTACTGCTAATGGAAGCAGTTATTTCTTTTGTTTAGTAAAAACATCAAAAATATACATTGGTCATCATTGATCTTTTTGTGTATAATCTAAATATTCAACATGAATCCTCACTGTACCTGTATAGGTACAGGCGAGGAATCATATTGCAACCACAAATCATACACATATAGTTCAATGAAGACCAAGTGCTCGAGATAGGTTGAGAAACAACATATTTAAGGTGGTAAACACCTTGTTCGCTTAGCAGTATGGGACTAAACTTAATTAGTTGCGGTGATACTTAGTAGTAGCGAGTTTTGAGGAAAACCGCTGCTACTAAGTTCTTTAGCAGTAGCGCGTCCACGGGAAGGGCGCTACTACTATATCTAGCCTAGAGGCAACACCGTGGCAATTATAGTAGTAATGCTCTTTTCACCTAGAGCGCTACTGCTACTCAGTCATTAGTAGCGCTCTTTTCTAAAGCTCGCTGCTGCCAATTAGCAGTAGCGCCTGCTTTTAAACCGCGTTGCTGCTAAGATTCTGTGTATTAGGTTTTCCCTAGTAGTGATTGTTGAAGTGGGAGCTAGCCTTGAACTTTGTTCATGCTCACGGCAACTTTGTGAATCTTGATTACAGAAACTTTTCAATAAAAATAATTATCCCCTTGTAAAATTCCATTGTATTATAAAAATAATGTGCCAAGGTATGTCTTTAGGATGGTTACAATGCTTGTTGGTTTGTGCACTGCAGGACAGAAACTTTGGCTGTAGTGCGCGAATTTTAGTTTTTTACTGGAACGTCAAATGGTTCTGATTCGTTTTGGACTGTCTTGATGTACAAATTTTTTATTTTTCCTAATTTTAGCAGAATTGTTCAAGTACCAAAAGTATGGTGAATGTTCAGATTTCTACAGACTGTTCTGTTTTAGACAGATTCTGTTTTTGATGCATAGTTTGCTTGTTTTGATGAAGCTATCAATTTATATTAGTGGATTAAGCCATGAAAAAGTTATATTACAGTAGACAAAATGAAAAAACAAAATATGAATTGGTTTGCAACAATACTTATAGTAGTGATTTGCTTTATTATACTAACGGATCTTACCGAGTTTTCTGTTGAAGTTTTGTGTGGATGAAGTTCGATGATCGAGAAGGTCTCGATGTGAGAAGAAGGAAGAGAGGCAAGAGCTCAAGCTTGGGGATGCCCGAGGTACCCCAAGTAAATATTCAAGGAGACTCAAGCGTCAAAGCTTGGGGATGCTGGGGAGGCATCCCCTCTTTCTTCAACAAATATCGGTATGTTTTCAGATTCGTTTCGTTCACGCGATATGTGCAATCTTGGAGCGTCTTTTGGATTTAGGTTTTTATTTTCTTTTATGCACCATGCTAGTATGAGATGGTCCCTGGTTGATTTATAGAACTCTCTTTACACTTCACTTATATCTTTTGAGTATGGCTTTATAGAATGCTTCATGTGCTTCACTTATATAATTTGAAGTTTGGATTGCGTGTTTCTCTTTACTTAGACAACCACCTTTTGTAGAATGCTCTTTTGCTTCACTTATATTTGTTAGAGCGTGGGCATATCTTTTGTAGAAAGAATTAAACTCTCTGGCTTCACTTATATCTATTTAGAGAGATGACAGGAACTGGTCATTCACATGGTTAGTCATAAAATCCTACATAAAACTTGTAGATCGCTGAATATGATATGTTTTATTCCTTGCAATAGTTTTGCGATATAAAGCTGGTGATATTAGAGTCATGCTAGTCGAGTAATTGTGAAATTGATAAATACTTGTGTTAAGGTTTGCAAGTCCCATAGCATGCACGTATGGTGAACCGTTATGTAACGAAGTCGGAGCATGAGGTGTTTATTGATTGTCTTCCTTATGAGTGGCGGTCGGGACGAGCGATGGTCTTTTCCTACCAATCAATCCCCTAGGAGCATGCGCGTAGTACTTTGTTTCGATGACTAATAGATTTTTGCAATAAGTATGTGAGTTCTTTATGACTAATCTTGAGTCCATGGATTATACGCACTCTCACCCTTCCATCATTGCTAGCCTCTTCGGTACCGTGCATTGCCCTTTCTCACCTCGAGAGTTGGTGCAAACTTCGCCGGTGCATCCAAACCCCCTGATATGATATGCTCTGTCACACATAAGCCTCATTATGTCTTCCTCAAAAAAGCCACCATACCTACCTGTTATGCCATTTCCATAGCCATTCCGAGATATATTGCCATGCAACTTCCATCATCATGATATACATGACTTGAGCATTCATTGTCATATTGCTTTGCATGATTGTAAGATAGCTAGCATGATGTTTTCATGGCTTGTCCATTTTTTGATGTCATTGCTACACTAGATCATTGCACATCCCGGTACACCGCCAGAGGCATTCATATAGAGTTATATCTTTGTTCTAGTATCGAGTTGTAAGTAAATAGAAGTGTGATGATCATTATTATTAGAGTATTGCCCCAAAAAAATATAAAAATAAATAAAAAAAGAGAGGCCAAAGAAGCCTAAATAAAAAAATGGGGCCAAAGAAGCCCGCAAAAAAAAGGGGCAATGTTACTATCCTTTTACCACACTTGTGCTTCAAAGTAGCGCCATGTTCTTCATATAGAGAGTCTCTTGAGTTATCACTTTCATATACTAGTGGGAATTTTCATTATAGAACTTGGCTTGTATATTCCAACGATGGGCTTCCTCAAATGCCCTAGGTCTTCATGAGCAAGCAAGTTGGATGCACACCCACTTAGTTTCAGTTTGAGCTTTCATACACGTATAGCTCTAGTGCATCCGTTGCATGGCAATCCCTACTCCTCACATTGAGGGCATCTCCATAGCCCGTTGATATGCCTAGTTGATGTGAGACTTTCTCCTTTTTTGTCTTCTCCACTTAACCCCCATCATCATATTCTATTCCACCTATAGTGCTATGTCCATGGCTCACGCTCATGTATTGCGTGAAAGTTGAAAAGCTTTGAGAAACGTCAAAAGTATGAAACAATTGATTGGCTTGTCATCGGGGTTGTGCATGATGTGAATGCTTTGTGTGGTGAAGAAGGAGCATAGCCAGACTATATGATTTTGTAGGGATGAACTTTCTTTGGCTATGTTATGCCAACATTATTCAACTTTCATATACTTTTTGGCAACATTTTATATTATTTTTGGGACTAAGATATTGATCCAGTGCCCAGTGCCAGTCCCTTTTTGTTGCATGTTTTATGTTTCGCAGAATATCCATATCAAACGGGATAAAAATGGACGGAGCTTATTTTTGGAATATTTGGAAAATTCTGGAAGAAAAATCCACGCGAGACGGTGCCCGAGGTGGTCACGAGGTAGGGGGCGCGCCTGACCCCCTGGGCGCGCCCCCTACTCTCGTGAGCCCACCGTAAGGCGGTTGACGCTCTTCTTTTGCCGCAAGAAAGCTAATTTTTGGGGAAAAAATCACGGCGAAGGTTTCAGGCCAATCGGAGTTACGGATCTCCATATATACACGAAACGGTGAAACAGAGCCAAAAGAGAACGCAGAACCAGAGAGAAACAGAGAGATAGATCCAATCTCGGAGGGGCTCTCGCCCCTCCCACGCCATGGGAGCCAAGGACCAGAGGGGAAACCCTTCTCCCATCTAGGGAGGAGGTCAAGGAAGAAGAAGAAGGGGGGCCCTCTCCCCCTTGCTTCCGGTGGCGCCAGAGTGCCACCGGGGGCCATCATCATCACCGTCATCTTCACAAACAACTTCTCCACCATCATCACCAACTCTTCCCCCCTCTTTGCAGCGGTGTACCCTCTCTCTTACCCGCTGTAATCTCTACTTAAACATGGTGCTCAATGCTATATATTATTTCCCAATGATGTATGGCTATCCTATGATGTTTCAGTAGATCTGTTTTGTCCTACGGGCTATTTGATGATCAAGATTGGTTTGAGTTGTATGTTTTATTATTGGTACTGTACTATGGTGCTCTTAGTGTCGCGCAAGCGTGAGGGATTCCCGCTGTAGGGTTTTATATGTTCATGATTTGCTTATGGTGGGTAGCGTGAGTGACAGAAGCACAGAACCGAGTAAGTAGGTTGTTTGCGTATGGGATAAAGAGGACTTGATGCTTTAATGCTATGGTTGGGTTTTACCATAATGATCTTTAGTAGTTGCGGATGCTTGCTAGAGTTCCAATCATAAGTGCATATGATCCAAGTAGAGAAAGTATGTTAGCTTATGCCTCTCCCTCAAATAAAATTACAATAATGATTACCGGTCTAGTTTTCGATTGCCTAGGGACAAATAACTTTCTCGTGACAACAAACTCTTTACTAAAACTAATTTAGTTGTGTCTTTATCTAAACAGCCCCTAGCTTTTATTTACTTGCTCTTTAATTTCTTGCAAACCTATCCAAAAACACCTACAAAGTACTTCAAGTTTCCTACTTGTTCTAGGTAAAGCGAACGTCAAGCATGCGTAGAGTTGTATCGGTGGTCGATAGAACTTGAGGGAATATTTGTTCTACCTTTAGCTCCTCGTTGGGTTCGACACTCTTACTTATCGAAAACGGTTGCGATCCCCTATAATTGTGGGTTATCAAGACCTTTTTCTGGCGCCGTTGCCGGGGAGCAATAGCGTGGGGTGAATATTCTCGTGTGTGCTAGTTTGCTTTATCACTAAGTAATTTTTATTTGCTGTTCTTAGTTGTTCTTTATCTTTAGTTATGTATATGGAACACGAAATACCAAAAAAATTAGGTGTACTTGCTGCTCATGGAGATGGGGAACCTCCTAAAACCCTCGATGCTGGTTATGTGAAAGATATTATGTACTACCTTAATAATCCTGAGAAAACCCCATTCAATTATGTAATGGGAGTAACGTTGGATCAATGTGAATATTTTAGGGATTATCACTTAACACAAAAAGGGAAACTATTATGGGATCAAATTCATATATTGAAGTGGTATGCTTGGCAACTTTGCGTGGAATATGATTATACTTGTTGCTCTAGGATGAATTATCCACACCTTCCCTTTTAATGCAAATTTAATGATAATAAAACCTTAGCTTCTTATGCTAATGGTATATATGCTTACTATGATGTGGAACAAATAGAAGATTTTTTGCTTTTATGGGTGCTTATGAAAGTGAAGCTATGTGTAAAGAGTTTGAGGATTTTGATGATGCTGTTTATAGAGCTGAAAGTTTAGCTATCCTCAAATATTGCTATGATAATTACAAATACAATTATTTAATTAATGCACTTATTGAGAAAGTCTCCGCTGTCCAAGAAGAGACTAATATTTTGCAGGAATCTATGGAAGAAGAAGTTGAGGACACTATGAGCTCATTGGATGAAAAGGATGAGGAGGAGAGCGAAGAACAAAAGGAGGAAGAGCGGATTGATCACCCGTGCCCACCTTCTAATTAGAGTAACTCTTCAACTCATACATTGTTTAATTCCCCTTCGTGCTTACCGAAGGATGATTGCTATGATAATTACTATGATCCCGTTGATTCTTTTGAAATATCCCTTTTTGATGATGCTTGCTATGCTTGTGGCCAAGATGCCAATATGAATTATGCTTATGGAGATAAACTTGCTATAGTTCCTTATGTTAAACATGAAATTGTTGCTATTGCACCCACACATGATAGTCCTATTATCTTTTTTAATTCTCCACACTACACTATATCGGAGAAGTTTGCTTTTATTAAGGATTATATTGATGGGTTGCCTTTTATCGTTGCACATGATGATTTTGATAAATATAATATGCATGTTCTTGCTGCTCCTACTTGCAATTATTATGAGATAGGAACTATATCTACACTTCTCTATGTTTCCAACATGATAAAATTGCAAGAAACTGTTTATACTATGCATTGGCCTTTACTAGGTGTGCATGAATTGTTCTTTTATGACATGCCGATGCATAGGTAGAGAGTTAGACTTCATCACTGCTTGATATATGTTTCTTTGTGCTCACTACTAAATTAGAAATCATTGCTAATTAAAATCGGCTTTGAGATACCTTGGGATCCGGGTGGATTCACTACTTGAGCACATTATGCCTAGCTTAATGGCTTTAAAGAAATAACTGCCAGGGAGACAACCCGGAAGGTTTAGAGAGTCATTTATTTCTGTTGAGTGCTTTCATATAGTTTAAAAACAACAAAAATAAAGAGGGGAACCCAAAACTTTTTCAAAAAGAAAAGCGAAAGTGACAAAGACAAGCATTCACTACTAGGGAAAACCCTAGCAGCAACGCGGGTCTTAGACCTATCAGTAGCGCGGGGTTATGCGCTACTGATAAGGCGCTGCAGCTAACTAATAGCAGTAGCGTGCCTCCACCCACGCTACTGCTAAATCGACTTAGTAGTAGCGAGTTCCAGGAGGAGCGTTGCTGGTAATTAGTAGTAGCGCTTCTCCCTGCCCGTGCTGCTACTATTATTTCGTATTTTATTTCATTTTTATTTCATGTTGTATTCGTACACCTTTACAGAAGTTTTCATACAACAGGAACTTAGAAATTGTTTTTACATCATGATGAGTTATTACATCACGGGGTGAAAGAACCGTGTGGACTATTTTCAAGTGGATGGACATCCACTTGAAACTAATCCGCGGTTCTTTCATCCAATGATATAATAAATATCATCATCATCATCATATCATTAACAACTTATCATCATCATCATCATATCATTGGTCACTAGTCGTAATCACATGTACTCCTCACATCTTCAACTCTAACACATTGTCTCACATAATAAACATATTGTACCTCATAGGACCTACTACATTCTCTTAGGACCTACTATATTCTCTAAGGTAAAATAGCAAAAAACAAGATAGCTCCTGACTCTCCATTATGGAGAATGGAGATTATCCTGTCTCCAATTCTTGCCTTTCACTTAATGTTACTTCCAAGAACCTCCTTGCGAATGTCCAAACATTTTTTCCATTCTTTGATTAGCATGTGTTCACCGCTTTTAGAAATCCGATATACACAGCTGAGCTCCTTAGAATGACCTGGCTGTAGGTTCATAACTGCAAGGCGACAATTCTGATACATCAGATGAGGCACACAATCCATCGGGATTTTCTATTGAATAACATAGTAATAACTTCGTAGTTAGCAATGATGTACTAGTTTTAGAAGTATGCAAAAGATGCACGGATGTCGTAATAGTAAAAAATCTTACCAGGGTATCTCCATTGAAGTTACCGCGGTTCAACACATGCAGTAGTGGGACGTATTCACCATAATTTGGAGGAGTTCGATAATAGGTATTGTAATTCTCAAAAAAAGTACAATAAGCAATCAGATGACTTTTCTCCTTATAAGTTAATTCGGAGCCATCAGTGTAGTGGGTTTTGTCTACCATCTTCTGCACATTCTTTGAAGATTCAAAATAAGCTTTCAATGGAAATAAGCTGTCAACTATTTTGAAATAAACAATATAAATTAGTTAATAACTATGTTTGAGAAACTCACATTGCGGTAGAATCGGAAGTGTATAAACAAGGACCCAAATGTCCATATTGTCTTGCTCGATGTCAGGATCACCAAGATCCATGGTGACAATCATACCCTTAAAATACATACATTTTGCAAAGTGCTTCCCAATTTTGGCAACCAAAATGGGTTTCAACATCGAAGGTCTCCTCGAGCTTAATGCTGAAGCGCCGATCTTCATCCAGCTCAACGAACCTGTCGCACATACCTCGATCATCGTGGCACCAGCTGCACTCCCCCGGGAGACTGTCGTCGTCCGAGTACGACATTTCCTACGTTCATAATTCAAAGATTAAACGTGTACATATTCTAGCACAAGTCATGCCAGAATCCACGGAAAAATCTGGCATGACCTTTGCTAAAGAAGGACATAGCGAGCGCCTGAAATTTGCCAGAACGGAAATTAATCAACACTCCGGCAAAACATAGGACACTCGAAGGTGTAACCAAAACATGGCATGTTCAACTAAAACTTAACTAGTTCAACTAGTTCTATTAATAACAACAAATATGGCATGTTCAACTAGTTCTATTAATTCAACTAATTCTATTAATTCAACTAGTTCAACTAGTTATTAATTTACTTACTATACTAGTTCAACTAAAACTTAACTAGTTCAACTAAAACTAAACTAGTTCTATTAATTCAACTAGTTCTTACTAAATATAAACTTAGTATAAAAAGAAAAAAACTAGTTCTTTGTAAAAATGAAGTAGTTCAACTAGTTATTAATTTACTTACTATACTAGTTCAACTAAAACTAAACTAGTTCTATTAATTCAACTCGTTCTTACTAAATATAAACTTACTATAAATAGAAAAAAACTAGTTCTTTCTAAAAATGAAGTAGTTCAACTAGTTATTAATTTACTTACTATACTAGTTCAACTAAAACTAAACTAGTTCTATTAATTCAACTCGTTCTTACTAAATATAAACTTACTATAAATAGAAAAAAACTAGTTCTTTCTAAAAATGAAGTAGTTCAACTAGTTATTAATTTACTTACTATACTAGTTCAACTAAAACTAAACTAGTTCTATTAATTCAACTCGTTCTTACTAAATATAAACTTACTATAAATAGAAAGAAACTAGCACATCTACTACTACTAATTAACATCTAACTACTACATCTACTACTAATTAACATCTACTACTGCTAATTATACAACTAGTTTACTATCACTACTTCTAAAAATCATTAACTATGAACCCTAAATTAACATCTACTACTACTAAAATCATCTACTAACTAAGCAAAGAGAAAGGGGCCGGGTGGGGGAGGGGTGGGGGGCTTACAGAGGGAGAGACGGTGGCGGGGAGGTGCTCGGCGATGGAGGGGCGGCGAGGGCGGGCTCGGGATCGGGAGGCGGTGGTCCTGGGCGGCGGGCTCGGTCGAGGGCGGCGGCAGTGAGGTCGAGGGCGGCGACAGTGTGGTCGAGAGCGGCGGCGGTGAGGTTGAGGGCGGGCGGCGGCGGCGGCGGTGAGGGCAGGCGCACTCGGGCTCGGGCGGCGGCGACAGGAGTAGAAGAACAGGCCCGTGGGTGGAAAGGAGGACTTAGAGAAATTTTGATTCGGGGGGTGGTTAACTCGAACTAGCAGTAGCGCTTGTACAGAAAACGCGTTGTAGCTAACTTATCTATAGCGCGTTTTAGATAAAACTGCTACTGCTAATGGAAGCAGTTATTTCTTTTGTTTAGTAAAAACATCAAAAATATACATTGGTCATCATTGATCTTTTTGTCTATAATCTAAATAGTCAACATGAATCCTCACTGTACCTGTATAGGTACAGGCGGGGATTCATATTGTAACCACAAATCATACACATATAGTTCAATGAAGACCAAGTGCTCGAGATAGGTTGAGAAACAACATATTTAAGGTGGTAAACACCTTGTTCGCTTAGCAGTATGGGACTAAACTTAATTAGTTGCGGTGATACTTAGCAGTAGCGAGTTTTGAGGAAAACTGCTGCTACTAAGTTCTTTAGCAGTAGCGCGTCCACGGGAAGGGCGCTACTACTATATCTAGCCTGGAGGCAACACCGTGGCAATTATAGTAGTAGCGCTCTTTTCACCTAGAGCGCTACTGCTACTCAGTCATTAGTAGCGCTCTTTTCTAAAGCTAGCTTCTGCTAATTAGCAGTAGCGCCTGTTTTTAGACCGCGCTGGTGCTAAGATTCTGTGTATAAGGTTTTCCCTAGTAGTGATTGTTGAAGTGGGAGCTAGCCTTGAACTTTGTTCATGCTCACGGCAACTTCGTGAATCTTGATTACAGAAAATTTTCAATAAAAATAATTATCCCCTTGTACAATTCCATTGTATTATAAAAATAATGTGCCAAGGTTTGCCTTTAGGATGGTTACAATGCTTGTTGGTTTGTGCGCTGCAGGACAGAAACTTTGGCTGTAGTGCGCGAATTTTAATTTTTTACTGGAACGTCAAATGGTTCTGATTCGTTTTGGACTGTCTTGATATACAAATTTTTTATTTTTCCTAATTTTGGTAGAATTGTTCAAGTACCAGAAGTATGGTGAATGTTCAGATTTCTACAGACTGTTCTGTTTTAGACAGATTCTGTTTTTGATGCATAGTTTGCTTGTTTTGATGAAGCTATCAATTTATATTAGTGGATTAAGCCATGAAAAAGTTATATTATAGTAGACAAAATGAAAAACAAAATATGAATTGGTTTGCAACAATACTTATAGTAGTGATTTGCTTTATTATACTAATGGATCTTACCGAGTTTTCTGTTGATGTTTTGTGTGGATGAAGTTCGATGATCGAGAAGGTCTCGATGTGAGAAGAAGGAAGAGAGGCAAGAGCTCAAGCTTGGGGATGCCCGAGGAACCCCAAGTAAATATTCAAGGAGACTCAAGCGTCAAAGCTTGGGGATGCTGGGGAGGCATCCCCTCTTTCTTCAACAAATATCAGTATGTTTTCAGATTCGTTTCGTTCACGCGATATGTGCAATCTTGGAGCGTCTTTTGGATTTAGGTTTTTATTTTCTTTTATGCACCATGCTGGTATGAGATGGTCCTTGGTTGATTTATAGAATGCTCTTTACACTTCACTTATATCTTTTGAGTATGGCTTTATAGAATGCTTCATGTGCTTCACTTATGTCATTTGAAGTTTGGATTGCGTGTTTCTCTTTACTTAGACAACCACCTTTTGTAGAATGCTCTTTTGCTTCACTTATATTTGTTAGAGCATGGGCATATCTTTTGTAGAAAGAATTAAACTCTCTTGCTTCACTTATATCTATTTAGAGAGATGACAGGAACTGTCATTCACATGGTTAGTCATAAAATCCTACATAAAACTTGTAGATCGCTGAATATGATATGTTTGATTCCTTGCAATAGTTTTGCGATATAAAGGTGGCGATATTAGAGTCATGCTAGTGGAGTAATTTTGAAATTGATAAATACTTGTGTTAAGGTTTGCAAGTCCCGTAGCATGCACGTATGGTGAACCGTTATGTAACGAAGTCGAAGCATGAGGTGTTTATTGTTTGTCTTCCTTATGAGTGCCGGTCGGGGACGAGCGATGGTCTTTTCCTACCAATCAATCCCCCTAGGAGCATGCGCGTAGTACTTTGTTTCGATGACTAATAGATTTTTGCAATAAGTATGTGAGTTCTTTATGACTAATGTTCAGTCCATGGATTATACGCACTCTCACCCTTCCATCATTGCTAGCCTCTTCGGTACCGTGCATTGCCCTTTCTCACCTCGAGAGTTGGTGCAAACTTCGCCGGTGCATCCAAACCACGTGATATGATACGCTCTGTCACACATAAGCCTCATTATGTCTTCCTCAAAACAGGCACCATACCTACCTGTTATGGCATTTCCATAGCCATTTCGAGATATATTGCCATGCAACTTCCATCATCATCATATACATGACTTGAGCATTCATTGTCATATTGCTTTGCATGATCGTAAGATAGTGTAACACCCTGGATATGACTTTCCCAATATGTACTCCAACTCTTGACGTTTCCGGTGTTAAGTTATTTTATTTTCTCGGGTTCGGGTTTTTGTCTCCGTGTGTTGTTATCGTTGTCATGCATCTCATATCATGTCATCATGTGCATTGCATTTGCATACGTGTTCATCTCATGCATTCGAGCATTTTTCCCGTTGTCCGTTTTGCATTCCGGCGCTTCGTTCTTCTCCGGTGGTCATTTCTACCTTTCTTTCGTGTGTGGGGATTAAACATTTCCGGATTGGACCAAGACTTGCCAAGCGGCCTTGGTTTACTACCGGTAGACCGCCTGTCAAGTTTCGTGTCATTTGGACTTCGTTTGATGCTCCAACGGTTAACCGAGGGACTGAAAAGGCCTCGTGTGTGTTGCAGCCCAACACCCCTCCAATTTGGCCCAAAACCCACCTAAACCTGCTCCATCATCTAGAGCGTTCGATCACGATCGCGTGGGCGAAAACCGCACCTCATTTGAACTCTCCTAGCTCCCTCTATGCCTATTTAAAGAACCCCTCCGAATTCGGATCTTCCTCTTCGTCGAAACCCTAAAAAACTACTTGCGCCGCCACCGGACACGTCTGCCCCGGGCGGACGAAGTCGCGCCGCCGCCCACACCAGTGGCAGGCTGCCACGTGGCGCCGCCGTCCCACTCCGCCGCCGCGGCCCGGTAGGCCTAGGTCGGGCCTCCGAGGTCCATCGCCACCCGTGCCGCCGCCCTTCGTCTTCCTCCTCCGCCCGCGCCTTGCGCCGCCCGCGCCGCCGCCACCTTACTCACCGGCCGGCGCCGCCGTGCCGCACCTCGCCGCTCCTCCGCGTCGCGGCCAGCGCCGCCAGGGGAGCCCGGCCGGATCCGCCTCCTCCGATCGAGCTCCAATGACCACGCGCTGCCCGGCCTCGTCTCTCCCTCGTCTCCCCGCCGACGAGCCGACCTCGCCGGAGCTACGGTCCTCGCCGGAGCCACCTCGTTTTGCATGCCACCGAAACCCTAGATCCGGAGGTTGTTTTTTTCTTCTAAGTCCTGAATTCCAGATCCAAGTGCTCCTGTTCATAGCCTTGTAACTTTGCATCCGTAGCTCCGATTCATGCATATAGCATATCAAATTGTTCGTCTCAGAGAGTACATCATTTCATTCCATTGCATCTTTTTCATTTGAGTTCATCTTGATGCCCGAAATGCTGTTAGAAGAGGGCTACTTGAGTTAATTGTCAGATCTGCTACTCCATTTAGAGTTCTGTCATTTTTGCCATGATTATTGTGTGCATTATATGCCATGATGCTCTACATATGTTTGTTAAGGGTTTTTCCATCTCTCCAAAGGTGCAACCCATGTATTTTTGTGATGTGTGTGGTGACTGGTGCAAGCTTGCAAACTGAGGCACTTGGTAATTCTGTTTTCAGGGACTTAGCATTTCCACTAAGTCCTTGAGCTGTTTATCTCATGTTGCCATATGTTCATGTTGTTTCCTAGTGATCCGTGCCTCTTTTGAGGATGATCATTAAGGATGTTTTATTTATATTGTGGTTCTCTATCCATCCATGTCTTTGTTTGCAATTATGGAGCACCCTAGCTTGAGTCAATCGAGCTCTACTTTTGCTACTTTGTGAATCTGGGCAGATTGTCAACTTGTTTGCAATTTTGCCGATGATGTGGTAGTTGATCCGTGCATGCTATGCTATTGTTCTTGCCATGTCTAGCTTGCATTTTGTGTGTTCTTGATAGATGTATGCTTATCTTGTCATGACTTGCACCGTGGTGAGTGCATCGAGCTCGTAAACATGCCTACTTGATATCTGTTTTCAGCATGTGCCAGTTTTCACCAAGTCTGAAAACTGATTATGCTTTTGCTATGTTCACATGCTTGTTAGTATATTTTCTGATTCCTTTTGGCTCAAGGTCACTAAGGGACTTTTGTTAAGCTTTTTGAGTAGCTCCATGCCATGTTTTACTTTGCCATGTTCAGGTCCTGTAGCATGTAGTTTCGTTGCTCCGAAGAGAGCTACCTGATCTGAAATTTCAGACAAGTGTTAATTTCACTAAGTCTGAGATCTGTTCGCCATATGCATTTTTGCCATGCTTATTTGAACCTGTTAATGGATGAATTGGCCGTAGCTCAGTGCTAAACTTTTGTTAAGCATCTTGAATGCATCCCTGCCATGTATTTTGTTGTCATATTTGAGTGCTGTAGCATGTTCATCTCATTGCATTTAGATGGCTACTTGTTGTAAATCGCAGACCGATGTCATATTTGAATCGCTTGCCATTTCCAAACCGTAACTCCGATTCTGGTGTTCTTTATATCGTTTTCAAGCGATTTCATCTCATCTTTCCAGTGGCACACTTGGATTCCAAAGTTGAGTCCAGGTTCATGCATTACTTGTCAAATCCTGCATATGCATCCCGCATCGCATCCCACATAGCATATCATCATTGCACCATATTGCTTGATCCTTGCACGTGGTTGATTGTGTCCTTGTTGCTTGTTTGTCTTGTTTGGGTAGAGCCGGGAGACGAGTTTGCTAATGAGGAGCCCATTGAGTTTGCTTTCGAGGATCCAGTCAACTCTGACAGCTTTGCAGGCAAGATGATCATACCCTCGAAATCACTACTATCTTTGCTATGCTAGTTTGCTCGCTCTTTTGCTATGCCAATACTACGATGCCTACCATTTGCTTTCAAGCCTCCCAAATTGCCATGTCAAACCTCTAACCCACCTTGTCCTAGCAAACCGTTGATTGGCTATGTTACCGCTTTGCTCAGCCCCTCTTATAGCGTTGCTAGTTGCAGGTGAAGATTGGAGGCGTTCCTTGTTGGAACATTTATTTACTTGTTGGGATATCATTATATTGCCATCTTATCTTAATGCATCTATATA
Source organism: Triticum urartu (assembly GCF_003073215.2). Classification (NCBI taxonomy): domain Eukaryota; kingdom Viridiplantae; phylum Streptophyta; class Magnoliopsida; order Poales; family Poaceae; genus Triticum; species Triticum urartu. The sequence continues at coordinate 4,882,380 of NC_053022.1, read as the reverse complement.
CTTGGTGAAGGGTGGAAGGCTCGGCCTCTCGCCTGGTGTTTTGTTCCACTCTTGCTGCCCTAGTTTCCGTCATATCGGTGTTATGTTCCCGGATTTTGCGTTCCTTACGGGGTTGGGTTATAATGGGAACCCCTTGATAGTTCGCCTTGATTAAAGCTTTTCCAGCAATGCCCAACCCTGGTTTTACCATTTGCCACCTAGCCTTTTCCCTTGGGTTTCGCGGACTCAAGGGTCATCTTATTTTAACCCCCCTGGGCCAGTGCTCCTCTGAGTGTTGGTCTAAACTGAGCTGCCTGCGGGGCCACCTCGGGGCAACTTGAGGGTTGGTTTTACTCGTAGCTAGTCTCATCTGAGTGTGCCCTGAGAACGAGATATGTGCAGCTCCAATCGGGATTTGTCGGCATATTCGGGCGGTGTTGCTGGCCTTGTTTTAACCTGTCGGAGTGTCTTGAAGAACCGAGGTACCGAGTCTGATCGGAACGTCTCGGGAGGAGGTCTATTCCTTCGTTGACTGTGAGAGCTTGTCATGGGCTAAGTTGGGACTCCCCTGCAGGGATTTGAACTTTCGAAAGCCGTGCCCGCGATTATGGGCAGATGGGAATTTCTTAATGTCCGGTTGCAGATAACTTGAACCTTAACTTAATTAAAATGAATCAACCAAGTGTGTTACCGTGATGGCCTCTTCTCGGCGGAGTCCGGGAAGTGGACACGGTGTTGGAGTTATGTTTGCGCAGGTTGTCCTTTTAGTTTCTCGCTCGCGCTTTGCCTCCTCTTCTCGCTCTCTTTTGCGAATAAGTTAGCCACCATATATGCTAGTCGCTTGCTGCAGCTCCACATATAATTACCTTACCCTACCTATTAAGCTTAAATAGTCTTGATCGCGAGGGTGCGAGATTGCTGAGTCCCTGTGGCTCACAGATTACTATTACACCAGATGCAGGTCCAGATGATTCCACTCCAGGTGACGCGCTCGAGCTCAAGTGGGAGTTCGACGAGGACTCTCAACGTTACTATGTTTCCTTTCCTGATGATCAGTAGTGGTGCCCTGTTGGGGGTGATCGGGACCATGTCGTTTTTGGGTTGTCTTTTATTTTGGCGCCGTAGTCGGGCCATGAGTGTTTGGATGATGTATGTTATTTATGTACTTGATTGACGTGGCGAGTGTAAGCCAACTATGTTATCCCTTTTATTATCTATATTACATGGGATGTTTGTGATGATTACCTAACTTGCGACATATGCCTTCAATGCGATTATGCCTCTAAGTCGTCCCTCGACACGTGGGAGATATAGTCGCATCGAGGGTGTTACAGATAGCTAGCATGATGTTTTCATGGCTTGTCCGTTTTTTGATGTCATTGCTACGCTAGATCAGTGCACATCCCGGTACACCGCCGGAGGCATTCATATAGAGTCATATCTTTATTCTAGTATCGAGTTGTAAGTAAATAGAAGTGTGATGATCATTATTATTAGAGCATTGCCCCCCAAAAAATATAAAAATAAATAAAAAAACAGAGGCCAAAGAAGCCTAAATAAAAGAATGGGGCCAAAGAAGCCCGCAAAAAAAGGGGCAATGTTACTATCCTTTTACCACACTTGTGCTTCAAAGTAGTACCATGTTCTTCATATAGAGAGTCTCTTGAGTTATCACTTTCATATACTAGTGGGAATTTTCATTATAGAACTTGGCTTGTATATTCCAACGATGGGCTTCCTCAGATGCCCTAGGTCTTCATGAGCAAGCATGTTGGATGCACACCCACTTAGTTTCAATTTGAGCTTTCATACACTTATAGCTCTAGTGCATCCGTTGCATGGCAATCCCTACTCCTCACATTGAGGGCATCTCCATAGCCCGTTGATACGCCTAGTTGATGTGAGACTTTCTCCTTTTTTGTCTTCTCCACTTAACCCCCATCATCATATTCTATTACACCTATAGTGCTATGTCCATGGCTCACACTCATGTATTGCGTGAAAGTTGAAAAGGTTTGAGAAACGTCAAAAGTATGAAACAATTGATTGGCTTGTCATCGGGGTTGTGCATGATGTGAATGCTTTGTGTGGTGAAGATGGAGCATAGCCAGACTATATGATTTTGTAGGGATGAACTTTCTTTGGCTATGTTATGCCAACATTATTCAACTTTCATATACTTTTTGGCAACTTTTTATATTATTTTTGGGACTAACATATTGATCCAGTGCCCAGTGCGAGTCCCTGTTTGTTGCATGTTTTATGTTTCGCAGAATATCCATATCAAACGGAATCCAAACGGGATAAAAATGGATGGAGCTTATTTTTGGTATATTTGGAAAATTCTGGAAGAAAAATCCACGCGAGACGGTGCCCGAGGTGGTCACGAGGTAGGGGGCGCTCCTGACCCCCTGGGCGCGCCCCTACCCTCGTGAGCCCACCGTAAGGCGGTTGACGCTCTTGTTTTGCCGCAAGAAAGCTAATTTTTGGAAAAAAAAAACACGGTGAAGGTTTCAGGCCAATCGGAGTTACGGATCTCCATATATACACGAAACGGTGAAACAGAGCCAGAAGAGAACGCAGAACCAGAGAGAAACAGAGAGATACATCCAATCTCGGAGGGGCTCTCGCCCCTCCCACTCCGTGGGAGCCAAGGACCAGAGGGGAAACCCTTCTCCCATCTAGGGAGGAGGTCACGGAAGAAGAAGAAGGGGGGCCCTCTCCCCCTTGCTTCCGGTGGCGCCGGAGTGCCACCGGGGGCCATCATGATCACCGTCATCTTCACCAACAACTTCACCACCATCATCACCAACTCTTCCCCCCTCTATGCAGCGGTGTAACCTTTCTCTTACCCGCTGTAATCTCTACTTAAACATGGTGCTCAACGATATATATTATTTCCCAATGATGTATGGCTATCCTATGATGTTTGAGTAGATCTGTTCTCTCCTACGGGCTATTTGATGATCAAGATTGGTTTGAGTTGTATGTTTTATTATTGGTGCTGTCCTATGGTGCTCTCCGTGTCGCGCAAGCGTGAGGGATTCCCGCTGTAGGGTTTGATATGTTCATGATTTGCTTATGGTGGGTAGCGTGAGTGACAGAAGCACAGACCCGAGTAAGTAGGTTGTTTGCGTATGGGATAAAGAGGACTTGATGCTTTAATGCTATGGTTGGGTTTTACCTTAATGATCTTTAGTAGTTGCGGATGCTTGCTAGAGTTCCAATCATAAGTGCATATGATCCAAGTAGAGAAAGTATGTTAGCTTATGCCTCTCCCTCAAATAAAATTGCAATAATGATTACCGGTCTAGTTATCGATTGCCTAGGGACAAATAAGTTTCTCGTGACAAAAAACTCTTTACTAAAACTAATTTATTTGTGTCTTTATCTAAACCGCCCCTAGCTTTTATTTACTTGCTCTTTACTTTCTTGCAAACCTATCCAAAAACACCTACAACGTACTTCAACTTTCCTACTTGTTCTAGGTAAAGCGAACGTCAAGCGTGCGTAGAGTTGTATCGGTGGTCGATAGAACTTGAGGGAATATTTGTTCTACCTTTAGCTCCTTGTTGGGTTCGACACTCTTACTTATCAAAAACTGTTGCGATCCCCTATACTTGTGGGTTATCAAGACCTTTTTCTGGCGCCGTTGTCGGGGAGCAATAGCATGGGGTGAATATTCTCGTGTGTGCTAGTTTGCTTTATCACTAAGTAATTTTTATTTGCTGTTCTTAGTTGTTCTTTATCTTTAGTTATGTATATGGAACATGAAATACCAAAAAAATTAGGTGTACTTGCTGCTCATGGAGATGGGGAACCTCCTAAAACCCTCGATGCTGGTTATGTGAAAGATATTATGTACTACTTTAATAATCCTGAGAAAACCCCATTCAATTATGTAATGGGAGTAACGTTGGATCAACGTGAATACTTTAGGGATTATCGCTTAACACAAAAAGGGAAACTATTATGGGATCAAATTCATATATTGAAGTGGTATGCTTGGCAACTTTGCTTGGAATATGATTATACTTGTTGCTCTAGGATTAATTATCCACACCTTCCCTTTTCTGCAAATTTAATGATAATAAAACCTTAGCTTCTTATGCTAATGGTATATATGATTACTATGATGTGGAACAAATAGAAGAATTTGTTGCTTTTATGGGTGCTTATGAAAGTGAAGCTATGTGTAAAGAGTTTGAGGATTTTGATGATGCTGTTTATAGAGCTGAAAGTTTAGCTATCCTCAAATATTGCTATGAGAATTATAAATACAATTATATAATTAATGCACTTATTGAGAAAGTCTCCGCTGTCCAAGAAGAGAATAATATTTTGCAGGAATCTATGGAAGAAGAAGTTGAGGACACTATGAGCTCATTGGATGAAAAAGATGAGGAGGAGAGCGAAGAACAAAAGGAGGAAGAGCGGATTGATCAGCCGTGCTCACCTTCTAATGATAGTAACTCTTCAACTCATACATTGTTTAATTCCCCTTCGTGCTTACCGAAGGATGATTGGTATGATAATTACTATGATCCCGTTGATTCTTTTGAAATATCCCTTTTTGATGATGCTTGCTATGCTTGTGGCCAAGATGCCAATATGAATTATGCTTATGGAGATAAACTTGCTATAGTTCCTTATGTTAAACATGAAATTGTTGCTATTGCACCCACACATGATAGTCCTATTATCATTTTTAATTCTCCAAACTACACTATATCAGAGAAGTTTGCTTTTATTAAGGATTATATTGATGGGTTGCCTTTTATCATTGCACATGATGATTTTGATAAATATAATATGCATGTGCTTGCTGCTCCTACTTGCAATTATTATGAGAGAGGAACTATATCTCCACCTCTCAATGTTTCCAACATGATAAAATTGCAAGAAACTGTTTATACTATGCATTGGCCTTTACTAGGTGTGCATGAATTGTTCTTTTATGACATGCCGATGCATAGGAAGAGAGTTAGACTTCGTCATTGCTTGATATATGTTTCTTTGTGCTCACTACTAAATTACAAATCATTGCTAATTAAAATTGGCTTTGAGATACCTTGGGATCCGGGTGGATTCACTACTTGAGCACTTTATGCCTAGCTTAATGGCTTTAAAGAAAGTGCTGCCAGGGAGACAACCCGGAAGTTTTAGAGAGTCATTTATTTCTGTTGAGTGCGTTCATATAGTTTAAAAACAACAAAAATAAAGAGGGGAACCCAAAACTTTTTCAAAAAGAAAAGCGAAAGTGAGAAAGACAAGCATTCACTACTAGGGAAAACCCTAGCAGCAGCGCGGGTTTTAGACCTATCAGTAGTGCAGGTTTTAGACCTATCAGTAGCGCGGGGTTATGCGCTACTGATAAGGCGCTGCAGCTAACTAATAGCAGTAGCATGCCTCCACCCACGCTACTGCTAAATCGACTTAGTAGTAGCGAGCTCCAGGAGGAGCGCTGCTGGTAATTAGTAGTAGCGCTTCTCCCTGCCCGCGCTGCTACTATTATTTCGTAGTTTATTTCTTTTTTATTTCATGTTGTATTCGTACACCTTTACACAAGTTTTCATACAACAGGAATTTAGAAATTGTTTTTACATCATAATGAGTTATTACATCACGGGGTGAAAGAACCGTGTGGACTAGTTTCAAGTGGATGGACATCCACTTGAAACTAATCCGCGGTTCTTTCACCCAATGATATAATAAATATCATCATCATCATCATATCATTAACAAGTTATCATCATCATCATCATCATCATATCATTGTGAAGGAAATATGCCCTAGAGGCAATAATAAAGTTATTATTTATTTCCTTATATCATGATAAATGTTTATTATTCATGCTATAATTGTATTAACCGGAAACATAATACATGTGTGAATACATAGACAATCTTAATGTCACTAGTATGCCTCTATTTGACTAGCTCGTTAATCAAAGATGGTTATGTTTCCTAACCATGAACAAGGTGTTGTTATTTGATTAACGAGGTCACATCATTGGTTGAATGATCTGATTGACATGACCCATTTCATTAGCTTAGCACCCGATCGTTTAGTATATTGCTATTGCTTTCTTCATGACTTATACATGTTCCTATGACTATGAGATTATGCAACTCCCGTTTCCCGGAGGAACACTTTGTGTGCTACCAAACGTCACAACGTAAGTGGGTGATTATAAAGGAGCTCTACAGGTGTCTCCAAAGGTAGATGTTGGTTTGGCGTATTTCGAGATTAGGATTTGTCACTCCGATTGTCGGAGAGGTATCTCTGGGCCCTCTCGGTAATGCACATCACATAAGCCTTGCAAGCATTGCAACTAATGAGTTAGTTGCGGGATGATGTATTATAGAACGAGTAAAGAGACTTGCCAGTAACGAGATTGAACTAGGTATTAGATACCGACGATCGAATCTCGGGCAAGTAACATACCGATGACAAAGGGAACAACGTATGTTGTTATGCGGTCTGACCGATAAAGATCTTCGTAGAATATGTAGGAGCCAATATGGGCATCCAGGTCCCGCTATTGGTTATTTACCGGAGATGTGTCTCAGTCATGTCTGCATTATTCTCGAACCGTAGGGTCCGCACGCTTAACGTTACGATGATAGTTATTATGAGTTTATGCATTTTGATGTACCGAAGTTAGTTCGGAGTCCCAGATGTGATCGCGGACATGACGAGGAGTCTCGAAATGGTCGAGACATAAAGATTGATATATTGGAAGCCTATATTTGGACACCGGAAGTGTTCCGGGTGAAATCGGGATTTTACCGGAGTACCGGGAGGTTACCGGAACCCCCCGGGAGCCATATGGGCCTTGATGGGCTTTAGTGGAAAGGAGAAAGGGGCAGCCCAAGGTGGCCGCGCGCCTCCCCCCTCCCCTAGTCCTATTAGGACAAGGAGAGGTGGCCGGCCCCCCTCTCTCTCTTTCCCCCTCGGGGAATCCTATTCCAACTAGGATTGGGGGGGGGGAGTCCTACTCCCGGTAGGAGTAGGACTCCTCCTGCGCCCTCCTCCTGGCCGGCCGCCCCCTCCCCCTTGGCTCCTTTATATACGGAGGCAGGGGGGCACCCTAGACACACAAGTTGATCATTGAGATAGTTCCTTAGCCGTGTGCGGTGCCCCCAGCCACCATATTCCACATCGATCATATTGTAGCAGTGCTTAGGCGAAGCCCTGCGACGGTAGAACATCAAGATCGTCACCACGCCGTCGTGCTGACGGAACTCCTCCCCGACGCTTTGCTGGATCGGAGCCCGGGGATAATCATCGAGCTGCACGTGTGCTAAGAACTCGGAGGTGCCGGAGTAACGGTGCTTGGATCGGTCGGATCGGGAAGACGTACGACTACTTCCTCTACGTTGCGTCAACGCTTCCGCTATTGATCTACAAGGGTACGTAGATTACACTCTCCCCTCTCGTTGCTATGCATCACCATGATCTTGCGTGTGCGTAGGAAAATTTTGAAATTACTACGTTCCCCAACAGTGGCATCCGAGCCTAGGTTTTATGGTTTGATGTTATATGCATGAGTAGAACACAAGTGAGTTGTGGGCGATACAAGTCATACTGCCTACCAGCATGTCATACTTTGGTTCCGCGGTATTGTTGGACGAGACGACCCGGACCAACATTACGCGTACGCTTACGCGAGACCGGTTCCCCCGACGTGCTTTGCACACAGGTGGCTTGCGGGCGACTGTCTCTCCAACTTTAGTTGAACCGAGTGTGGCTACGCCTGGTCCTTGCAAAGGTTAAAACGGAGTCTATTTGACAAACTATTATTGTGGTTGTGATGCGTAGGTGAGATTGGTTCTTGCTTAAGCCCATAGAAGCCACGTAAAACTTGCAACAACAAAGTAGAGGACGTCTAACTTGTTTTTGCAGGGCATGTTGTGATGTGATATGGTCAAGACATGATGCTAAATTTTATTGTATGAGATGATCATGTTTTGTAACTGAGTTATCGGCAACTGGCAGGAGCCATATGGTTGTCGCTTTATTGTATGCAATGCAATCGCGATGTAATGCTTTACTTTATCACTAAGCGGTAGCGATAGTCGTGGAAGCATAAGATTGGCGAGACGACAACAATGCTACGATGGAGATCAAGGTGTCACGCCGGTGACGATGGTGATCATGACGGTGCTTCGGAGATGAAGATCACAAGCACAAGATGATGATGGCCATATCATATCACTTATATTGATTGCATGTGATGTTTATCTTTTTATGCATCTTATCTTGCTTTGATTGACGGTAGCATTATAAGATGATCTCTCACTAAATTATCAAGAAGTGTTCTCCCTGAGTATGCACCGTTGCCAAAGTTCGTCGTGCCCAGACACCATGTGATGATCGAGTGTGATAAGTTCTACGTCCATCTACAACGGATGCAAGCCAGTTTTTGCACACGCAGAATACTCAGGTTAAACTTGACGAGCCTAGCATATGCAGATATAGCCTCGGAACACGGAGACCGAAAGGTCGAGCGTGAATCATATAGTAGATATGATCAACATAATGATGTTCACCATTGAAAACTACTCCATCTCACGTGATGATCGGTTATGGTTTAGTTGATTTGGATCACGTGATCACTTAGAGGATTAGAGGGATGTCTATCTAAGTAGGAGTTCTTAAGTAATTTGATTAAATTGAACTTAAACTTATCATGAACTTAGTACCTGATAGTATCTTGCTTGTTTATGTTGATTGTAGATAGATGGCTCGTGCTGTTGTTCCGTTGAATTTTAATGCGTTCCTTGAGAAAGCAAAGTTGAAGGATGATGGTAGCAATTACACGGACTGGGTCCGTAACTTGAGGATTATCCCCATTGCTGCTCAGAAGAATTACGTCCTGGAAGCACCGCTGGGTGCCAGGCCTGCTGCTGGAGCAACACCAGATGTTATGAACGTCTGGCAGAGCAAAGCTGATGACTACTCGATAGTTCAATGTGCCATGCTTTACGGCTTAGAATCGGGACTTCAACGACGTTTTGAACGTCATGGAGCATATGAGATGTTCCAGGAGTTGAAGTTAATATTTCAAGCAAATGCCCGGATTGAGAGATATGAAGTCTCCAATAAATTCTATAGTTGTAAGATGGAGGAGAACAGTTCTGTCAGTGAGCATATACTCAAAATGTCTGGGTATAATAATCACTTGATTCAGATGGGAGTTAATCTTCCAGATGATTGCGTCATTGACAGAATTCTCCAATCACTGCCACCAAGCTACAAGAGCTTCGTGATGAACTATAATATGCAAGGGATGAACAAGACTATTCCCGAGCTCTTCGCAATGCTGAAAGCTGCGGAGGTAGAAATCAAAAAGGAGCATCAAGTGTTGATGGTCAGTAAGACCACTAGTTTCAAGAAAAAGGGCAAAGGGAAGAAGAAGGGGAACTTCAAGAAGAACGGCAAGCAAGTTGCTGCTCAAGAGAAGAAACCCAAGTCTGGACCTAAGGCTGAAACTGAGTGCTTCTACTGCAAGCAGACTGGTCACTGGAAGCGGAACTGCCCCAAGTATTTGGCGGATAAGAAGGATGGCAAGGTGAACAAAGGTATATGTGATATACATGTTATTGATGTGTACCTTACTAGAGCTCGTAGTAGCACCTAGGTATTTGATACTGGTTCTGTTGCTAATATTTGCAACTCGAAACAGGGACTACGGATTAAGCGAACACTGGCGAAGGACGAGGTGACGATGCGCGTGGGAAACAGTTCCAAAGTCGATGTGATCGCGGTCGGCACGCTACCTCTACATCTACCTTCGGGATTAATATTAGACCTAAATAATTGTTATTTGGTGCCAGCGTTGAGCATGAACATTATATCTGGATCTTGTTTGATGCGAGACGGTTATTCATTTAAATCAGAGAATAATGGTTGTTCTATTTATATGAGTAATATCTTTTATGGTCATGCACCTTTGAAGAGTGGTCTATTTTTGATGAATCTCGATAGTAGTAACACACATATTCATAATGTTGAAGCCAAAAGATGCAGAGTTGATAATGATAGTGCAACTTATTTGTGGCACTGCCGTTTAGGTCATATCGGTATAAAGCGCATGAAGAAACTCCATACTGATGGACTTTTGGAACCACTTGATTATGAATCACTTGGTACTTGCGAACCGTGCCTCATGGGCAAGATGACTAAAACACCGTTCTCCGGTACTATGAAGAGAGCAACAGATTTGTTGGAAATCATACATACCAATGTATGTGGTCCGATGAATATTGAGGCTCATGGCGGATATCGTTATTTTCTCACTTTCACAGATGATTTAAGCAGATATGGGTATATCTACTTAATGAAACATAAGTCTGAAACATTTGAAAAGTTCAAAGAATTTCAGAGTGAAGTTGAAAATCATCGTAACAAGAAAATAAAGTTTCTACGATCTGATCGTGGAGGAGAATATTTGAGTTACGAGTTTGGTGTACATTTGAAAAATTGTGGAATAGTTTCGCAACTCACGCCACCCGGAACACCACAGCGTAATGGTGTGTCCGAACATCGTAATCGTACTTTACTAGATATGGTGCGATCTATGATGTCTCTTTCTGATTTACCACTATCGTTTTGGGGTTATGCTTTAGAGACGGCCGCATTCACGTTAAATAGGGCACCATCAAAATCCGTTGAGACGACGCCTTATGAACTATGGTTTGGCAAGAAACCAAAGTTGTCGTTTCTTAAAGTTTGGGGCTGCGATGCTTATGTGAAAAAGCTTCAACCTGATAAGCTCGAACCCAAATCGGAGAAATGTGTCTTCATAGGATACCCAAAGGAGACTGTTGGGTACACCTTCTATCACAGATCCCAAGGCAAGACATTCGTTGCTAAGAATGGATCATTTCTAGAGAAGGAGTTTCTCTCGAAAGAAGTGAGTGGGAGGAAAGTAGAACTTGACGAGGTAACTGTACCTGCTCCCTTATTGGAAAGTAGTACATCACAGAAAACTGTTTCTGCGACACCTATACCAATTAGTGAGGAAGCTAATGATGATGATCATGAAACTTCAGGACAAGATACTACTGAACCTTGTAGATCAACCAGAGTGAGATCCGCACCAGAGTGGTACGGTGATCCTGTTCTGGAAATCATGCTGCTAGATCATGATGAACCTACGAACTATGAAGAAGCGATGGTGAGCCCAGATTCCGCAAAGTGGCTTGAAGCCATGAAATCTGAGATGGGATCCATGTATGAGAACAAAGTATGGACTTTGGTTGACTTGCCCGATGATCGGAAAGCAATTGAGAATAAATGGATCTTCAAGAAGAAGACTGACGATGACGGTAATGTCACTGTCTATAAAGCTCGACTTGTCGCAAAAGGTTTTCGACAAGTTCAAGGGGTAGACTATGATGAGACCTTCTCACTAGTAGCGATGCTTAAGTCTGTCCGAATCATGTTAGCAATTGCCGCATTTTATGATTATGAAATTTGGCAGATGGATGTCAAAAGTGCATTCCTGAATGGATTTCTGGAAGAAGAGTTGTATATGATGCAACCGGAAGGTTTTGTCGATCCAAAGGCAGCTAACAAAGTGTGCAAGCTCCAGCGATCCATTTATGGACTGGTGCAAGCCTCTCGGAGTTGGAATAAACGCTTTGATAGTGTGATCAAAGCATTTGGTTTTATACAGACTTTCGGTGAAGCCTGTATTTACAAGAAAGTGAGTGGGAGCTCTTTCTGATATTATATGTGGATGACATATTGCTGGTTGGAAATGATATAGAATTTCTGGATAGCATAAAGGGATACTTGAATATGAGTTTTTCAATGAAAGACCTCGGTGAAGCTGCTTACATATTAGGCATAAAGATCTATAGAGATAGATCAAAACGCTTAATTGGACTTTCACAAAGCACATACCTTGACAAGATTTTGAAGAAGTTCAAAATGGATCAAGCAAAGAAAGGGTTCTTGCCTGTGTTACAAGGTGTGAAGTTGAGTCAGACTCAATGCCCGACCACTTCAAAAGATAGAGAGAAAATGAAAGATGTTCACTATGCTTCAGCCATAGGCTCTATCATGTATGCAATGCTGTGTACCAGACCTGATGTGTGCCTTGCTATAAGTTTAGCAGGGAGGTACCAAAGTAATCCAGGAGTGGATCACTGGACAGCGGTCAAGAACATCCTGAAATACCTGAAAAGGACTAAGGATATGTTTCTCGTATATGTAGGTGACAAAGAGCTCACCGTAATAGGTTACGTTGATGCAAGCTTTGACACTGATCCGGACGATTCTAAATCGCAAACCGGATACGTGTTTACATTAAACGGTGGAGCTGTCAGTTGGTGCAGTTCTAAACAAAGCGTCGTAGCGGGATCTACATGTGAAGCGGAATACATAGCTGCTTCGGAAGCAGCAAACGAAGGAGTCTGGATGAAGGAGTTCATATCCGATCTAGGTGTCATACCTAGTGCATCGGGTCCAATGAAAATCTTTTGTGACAATACTGGTGCAATTGCCTTGGCAAAGGAATCCAGATTTCACAAGAGGACCAAGCACAACAAGAGACGCTTCAATTCCATCCGGGATCTAGTCCAGGTGGGAGACATAGAGATTTGCAAGATACATACGGATCTGAATATTGCAGACCCATTGACTAAGCCTCTTCCACGAGCAAAACATGATCAGCACCAAGGCTCCATGGGTGTTAGAATCATTACTGTGTAATCTAGATTATTGACTCTAGTGCAAGTGGGAGACTAAAGGAAATATTCCCTAGAGGCAATAATAAAGTTATTATTTATTTCCTTATATCATGATAAATGTTTATTATTCATGCTATAATTGTATTAACCGGAAACATAATACATGTGTGAATACATAGACAAACTTAATGTCACTAGTATGCCTCTATTTGACTAGCTCGTTAATCAAAGATGGTTATGTTTCCTAACCATGAACAAGGTGTTGTTATTTGATTAACGAGGTCACATCATTGGTTGAATGATCTGATTGACATGACCCATTTCATTAGCTTAGCACCCGATCGTTTAGTATGTTGCTATTGCTTTCTTCATGACTTATACATGTTCCTATGACTATGAGATTATGCAACTCCCGTTTCCCGGAGGAACACTTTGTGTGCTACCAAATGTCACAACGTAATTGGGTGATTATAAAGGAGCTCTACAGGTGTCTCCAAAGGTAGATGTTGGGTTGGCGTATTTCGAGATTAGGATTTGTCACTCCGATTGTCGGAGAGGTATCTCTGGGCCCTCTCGGTAATGCACATCACATAAGCCTTGCAAGCATTGCAACTAATGAGTTAGTTGTGGGATGATGTATTACAGAACGAGTAAAGAGACTTGCCAGTAACGAGATTGAACTAGGTATTAGATACCGACGATCGAATCTCAGGCAAGTAACATACCGATGACAAAGGGAACAACGTATGTTGTTATGCGGTCTGACCGATAAAGATCTTCGTAGAATATGTAGGAGCCAATATGGGCATCCAGGTCCCACTATTGGTTATTGACCGGAGATGTTTCTCAGTCATGTCTGCATTATTCTCGAACCGTAGGGTCAGCACGCTTAACGTTACGATGACATTTATTATGAGTTTATGCATTTTGATGTACCAAAGTTAGTTCGGAGTCCCGGATGTGATCACGGACATGACGAGGAGTCTCCAAATGGTCGAGACATAAAGATTGATATATTGTAAGCCTATATTTAGACACCGGAAGTGTTCCGGGTGAAATCGGGATTTTACCGGAGTACCGGGAGGTTACCGGAACCCCCCGGGAGCCATATGGGCCTTGATGGGCTTTGGAGGAAAGGAGAAAGGGGCAGCCCAAGGTGGCCGCGCGCCTCCCCCCTCCCCTAGTCCTATTAGGACAAGGAGAGGTGGCCGACCCCCCTCTCTCTCTTTCCCCCTCGGGGAATCCTATTCCAACTAGGATTGGGGGGGGAGTCCTACTCCCGGTAGGAGTAGGACTCCTCCTGCGCCCTCCTCCTGGTCGGCCGCCCCCTCCCCCTTGGCTCCTTTATATACAGAGGGAGGGGGGCACCCTAGACACACAAGTTGATCATTGAGATCGTTACTTAGCCGTGTGCGGTGCCCCCTGCCACCATATTCCACCTCGATCATATTGTAGCAGTGCTTAGGCGAAGCCCTGCGATGGTAGAACATCAAGATCGTCACCACGCCGTCGTGCTGACGGAACTCCTCCCCGACGCTTTGCTGGATCGGAGCCCGGGGATAGTCATCGAGCTGTACGTGTGCTAAGAACTCGGAGGTGCCGGAGTAACGGTGCTTGGATCGGTCGGATCGGGAAGATGTACGACTACTTCCTCTACGTTGCGTCAACACTTCCGCTGTTGATCTACAAGGGTACGTAAATTACACTCTCCCCTCTCGTTGCTATGCATCACCATGATCTTGCGTGTGCGTAGGAAAATTTTGAAATTACTACGTTCCCCAACACATTGGTCACTAGTCGTAATCACAAGTACTCCTCACATCTTCAACTCTAACAGATTGTATCACATAATAAACATATTGTACCTAATAGGACCTATTACATTCTCTTAGGACCTACTATATTCTCTAAGGTAAAATAGCAAAAAAAAAGATAGCCCCTGACTCACCATTATGGAGAATGGAGATTATCCTGTCTCCAATTCTTGCCTTTCGCTTAATGTTACTTCCAAGAACCTCCTTGAGAATGTCCAAACATTTTTTCCATTATTTTATTAGCATGTGTTCACCGCTTTTAGAAATCCGATATGCACAGCTGAGCTCCTTAAAATGACCTGGCTGTAGGTTCATAACTGCAAGGCGACCATTCTGATACATCAGATGAGGCACACAATCCATTGGGATTTTCTGTTGAATAACATAGTAATAACTTCGTAGTTAGCAATGATGTACTAGTTTTGGAAGTATGCAAAAGATGCACGGATGTCGTAATAGTAAAAAATCTTACCAGGGTATCTCCATTGAAGTTACCGCGGTTCAACACGTGCACTAGTGGCACGTATTCACCATAATTTGGAGGAGTTCGATAATAGGTATTGTAATTCTCAAAAAAAGTACAATAAGCAATCAGATGACTTTTCTCCTTATAAGTTAATTCGGAGCCATCAGTGTAGTGGGTTTTGTCTACCATCTTCTGCACATTCTTTGAAGATTCAAAATAAGCTGTCAACTATTTTGAAATGAACAATATAAATTAGTTAATAACTATGTTTGAGAAACTCACATTGCGGTAGAATCGGAAGCGTATCAACAAGGACCCAAATGTCCGTATTGTCTTGCTTGATGTCAGGATCACCAAGATCCATGGTGACAATCATACCCTTAAAAACCATACATTTTGCAAAGTGTCCCAATTTTGGCAACCAAAATGGGTTATGCTCTGAGAATTGTACAAATTTACTTCAAAATCGATATCATGATGGGTCCTGAGGTGTATTTTCTTTGTTTGAAAATTTTCATGGTCTTCAAAACCCATCCTCTCCAAGACATAGCGTCTTGCATGGCATGGGATAAGCTAGTTGAATTGTAAAATATGAAAATTAGACGTTGAAATAGTTGAAGTCATGCTTAATTACAAAAAAACACTTGTCGTTGTTGTGTACCATTTCAACTTCGAAGGTCTCCTCGAGCTTAATGATGAAGCGCCGATCTTCATCTAGCTCAACGAACCTGTTGCACATACCTCGATCATCGTGGCCCCAGCTGCACTCCCCCAGGAGACTGTCGTCGTCCGAGTACGACATTTCCTACATTCATAATTCAAAGATTAAACTTGTACATATTCTAGCACAAGTCATGCCAGAATTCACGGAAAAATCCGGCATGGCCTTTGCTAAAAAAGGACATATCGAGCGCTTGAAATTTGCCGGAACGGAAATTAATCAACACTCCGGCAAAACATAGGACACTCGGGGGTGTAACCAAAACATGGCATGTTCAACTAAAACTTAACTAGTTCAACTAGTTCTATTAATAACAACAAATATGGCATCTTCAACTAGTTCTATTAATTCAACTAATTCTATTAATTCAACTAGTTCAACTAGTTATTAATTTACTTACTATACTAGTTCAACTAAAGCTTAACTAGTTCAACTAAAACTAAACTAGTTCTATTAATTCAACTAGTTCTTACTAAATATAAACTTACTATAAAAATAAAAAAAACTAGTTCTTTCTAAAAATGAAGTAGTTCAACTAGTTATTAATTTACTTACTATACTAGTTCAACTAAAACTTAACTAGTTCAACTAAAACTAAACTAGTTCTATTAATTAAACTTGTTCTTACTAAATATAAACTTACTATAAATAGAAAAAACTAGTTCTTTCTAAAAATGAAGTAGTTTAACTAGTTATTAATTTACTTACTATACTAGTTCAACTAAAACTTAACTAGTTCAACTAAGACTAAACTAGTTCTATTAATTCAACTCGTTCTTACTAAATATAAACTTACTATAAATAGAAAGAAACTAGCACATCTACTACTACTATTAACATCTAACTACTACATCTACTACTAATTAACATCTACTACTGCTAATTATACAACTAGTTTACTATCACTACTTCTTAAAATCATTATCTATGAACCCTAAATTAACATCTACTACTACTAAAATCATCTACTAACTAAGCAAAGAGAGAGGGGCCGGGTGGGGGAGGGGTGGGGGGCTTACAGAGGGAGAGACGGTGGCGGGGAGGTGCTCGGCGACGGAGGGGCGGCGAGGGCGGGCTCGGGATCGGGAGGCGGCGGTCCTGGGCGGCGGGCTCGGTCAAGGGCGGCGGCGGTGAGGTCGAGGGCGGCGACAGTGTGGTCGAGAGCGGCGGCGGTGAGGTTGAGGGCGGGCGGCGGCGGCGGTGAGGGAAGGCGCGCTCGGGCTCGGGCGGCGGCGACAGGAGTAGGGGAACAGGCCGGTGGGGGGGAGGAGGACTTAGCGAAATTTTGATTCGGGGGGTGGTTAACTCGAACTAGCAGTAGCGCTTGTACAGAAAACGCGATGTAGCTAACTTATCTATAGCGCGTTTTAGATAAAACCGCTACTGCTAATGGACGCAGTTATTTCTTTTGTTTAGTAAAAACATCAAAAATATACATTGGTCATCATTGATCTTTTTGTGTATAATCTAAATAGTCAACATGAATCCTCACCGTACCTGTATAGGTACAGGTGAGGATTCATATTGCAACACAAATGATACACATATAGTTCAATGAAGACCAAGTGCTCGAGATAGGTTGAGAAACAACATATTTAAGGTGGTAAACACCTTGTTCGGTTGGCAGTATGGGACTAAACTTAATTAGTTGCGGTCATACTTAGCAGTAGCGAGTTTTGAGGAAAACCGCTGCTACTAAGTTCTTTAGGAGTAGCGCGTCCACGGGACGGGCGCTACTACTATATCTAGCCTGGAGGCAACACCGTGGAAATTATAGTAGTAGCGCTCTTTTCACCTAGAGCGCTACTGCTACTCAGTCATTAGTAGCACTCTTTTCTAAAGCTCGCTGCTGCCAATTAGCATGAGCGCCTGTTTTTAGACCGCGCTGCTGCTAAGATTATGTGTATAAGGTTTTCCCTAGTAGTGATTGTTGAAGTGGGAGCTAGCCTTGAACTTTATTCATGCTCACGGGAACTTTGTGAATCTTGATTACAGAAACTTTTCAATAAAAATAATTATCCCCTTGTAAAATTCCATTGTATTATAAAAATAATGTGCCAAGGTTTGCCTTTAGGATGGTTACAATGCTTGTTGGTTTGTGCGCTGCAGGACAGAAACTTTGTCTGTAGTGCGCGAATTTTAGTTTTTTACGGGAACGTCAAATGGTTCTGATTCTTTTTGCACTGTCTTGATGTACAAATTGTTTAGTTTTCCTAATTTTTCCATAATTGTTCAAGTACCATAAATATGGTGAATGTTCAGATTGCTACAGACTGTTCTGTTTTAGACAGATTCTGTTTTTGATGCATAGTTTGCTTGTTTTGATGAAGCTATCAATTTATATTACTGGATTAAGCCATGAAAAAGTTATATTACAGTAGACACAATGAAAGAACAAAATATGAATTGGTTTGCAAGAGTACTTATAGTAGTGATTTGCTTTATTATACTAACGGATCTTACCGAGTTTTCTGTTCAAGTTTGTGTGGATGAAGTTCGATGATCGAGAAGGTCTCGATGTGAGAAGAAGGAAGAGGGGCAAGAGCTCAAGCTTGGGGATTCCCGAGGCACCCCAAGTAAATATTCAAGGAGACTCAAGCGTCAAAGCTTGGGGATGCTGGGGAGGCATCCCCTCTTTCTTCAACAAATATCGGTATGTTTTCAGATTCGTTTTGTTCACGCGATATGTGCAATCTTGGAGCGTCTTTTGGATTTAGGTTTTTATTTTCTTTTATGCACCATGCTGGTATGAGATGTTCCTTGGTTGATTTATAGAATGCTATTTACACTTCACTTATATCTTTTGAGTATGGCTTTATAGAATGCTTCATGTGCTTCACTTATATCATTTGAAGTTTGGATTGCCTGTTTCTCTTTACTTAGACAACCGCCTTTTGTAGAATGCTCTTTTGCTTCACTTATATTTGTTAGAGCGTGGGCATATCTTTTGTAGAAAGAATTAAACTCTCTTGCTTCACTTATATCTATTTAGAGAGATGACAGGAACTGGTCATTCACATGGTTAGTCATAAAATCCTACATAAAACTTGTAGATCGCTGAATATGATATGTTTGATTCCTTGCAATAGTTTTGTGATATAAAGGTGGTGATATTAGAGTCATGCTAGTCGAGTAATTGTGAAATTGATAATTACCTGTGTTAAGGTTTGCAAGTCCCGTAGCACGCACGTATGGTGAACCATTATGTAACGAAGTCGGAGCATGAGGTGTTTATTGATTGTCTTCCTTATGAGTGGCGGTCGGGGACGAGCAATGGTCTTTTCCTACCAATCAATCCCCCTAGGAGCATGCGCATAGTACTTTGTTTCGATGACTAATAGATTTTTGCAATAAGTATGTGAGTCCTTTATGACTAATGTTGAGTCCATGGATTATACGCACTCTCACCCTTCCATCATTGCTAGCCTCTTTGGTACCGTGCATTGCCCTTTCTCACCTCGAGAGTTGGTGCAAACTTCGCCGGTGCAGCCAAACCCCGTGATATGATACGCTCTGTCACACATAAGCCTCATTATGTCTTCCTCGAAACAGCCACCATACCTACCTGTTATGGCATTTCCATAGCCATTCCGAGATATATTGCCATCCAACTTCCATCATCATCATATACATGACTTGAGCATTCATTGTCATATTGCTTTGCATGATCGTAAGATAGCTAGCATGATGTTTTCATGGCTTGTCCGCTTTTTGATGTCATTGCTACGCTAGATCATTGCACATCTCGGTACACCGCCGGAGGCATTCATATAGAGTCATATCCTTGTTCTAGTATCGAGTTGTAATATCGAGTTGTAAGTAAACAGAAGTGTGATGATCATTATTATTAGAGCATTGCCCCAAAAAAATATAAAAATAAATAAAAAAAGAGAGGCCAAAGAAGCCTAAATAAAAAAAATGGGGCCAAAGAAGCCCGCAAAAAAAAGAAAAAGGGGCAATGTTACTATCCTTTTACCACACTTGTGCTTCAAAGTAGCACCATGTTCTTCATATAGAGAGACTCTTGAGTTATCACTTTCATATACTAGTGGGAATTTTCATTATAGAACTTGGCTTGTATATTCCAACGATGGGCTTCCTCAAATGCCCTAGGTCTTCATGAGCAAGCAAGTTGGATGCACACCCACTTAGTTTCAGTTTGAGCTTTCATACACTTATAGCAATGGTGCATCCGTTGCATGGCAATCCCTACTCCTCACATTGAGGGCATCTCCATAGCCCGTTGATACGCCTAGTTGATGTGAGACTTTTTCCTTTTTTGTCTTCTCCACTTAACCCCCATCATCATATTCTATTGCACGTATAGTGCTATGTCCATGGCTCATGCTCATGTATTGCGTGAAAGTTGAAAAGGTTTGAGAAACGTCAAAAGTATGAAACAATTGATTGGCTTGTCATCGGGGTTGTGCATGATGTGAATGCTTTGTGTGGTGAAGATGGAGCATAGCCAGACTATATGATTTTGTAGGGATGAACTTTCTTTGGCTATGTTATGCCAACATTATTTAACTTTCACATACTTTTTGGCAACTTTTTATATTATTTTTGGGACTAACATATTGATCCAGTGCCTAGTGCCAGTCCCTGTTTGTTGCATGTTTTATGTTTCGCAGAATATCCATATCAAACAGAATCCAAACAGGATACAAACGGATGGATCTTATTTTTGCAATATTTGGAAAATTCCGGAATAAAAATCCACGCGAGACGGTGCCCGAGGTGGTCACGAGGTAGGGGGGCGCGCCCCCTACCCTCGTGACCCCACCGTAAGGCGGTTGATGCTCTTCTTTTGCCGCAAGAAAGCTAAATTTTGGGAAAAAATCACGGCGAAGGTTTCAGGCCAATCGGAGTTACGGATCTCCGTATATACACGAAACGGTGAAACAGAGCTAGAAGAGAACGCAGAACCAGAGAGAAACAGAGAGATAGATCCAATCTCAAAGGGGCTCTCGCCCCTCCCACGCCATGGGAGCCAAGGACCAGAGGGGAAACCCTTCTCTCATCTAGGGAGGAGGTCAAGGAAGAAGAAGAAGAAGGGGGGCCCTCTCCCCCTTACTTCCGGTGGCGCCGGAGTGCCACCGGGGGCCATCATCATCACCGTCATCTTCACCAACAACTTCACCACCATCATCACCAACTCTTCCCCCCCCCCTCTATGCAACGGTGTAACCTCTCTCTTACCCGCTGTAATCTCTACTTAAACATGGTGCTCAACGCTATATATTATTTCCCCATGATGTATGGCTATCCTATGATGTTTGAGTAGATCTGTTTTGTCCTACGGGCTATTTGATGATCAAGATTGGTTTGAGTTGTATGTTTTATTATTGGTACTGTGAGGGATTCCCGCTGTAGGGCTTGCAATATGTTCATGATTTGCTTATGGTGGGTGGCGTGAGTGACAGAAGCACAGACCCGAGTAAGTAGGTTGTTTGCGTATGGGATAAAGAGGACTTGATGCTTTAATGCTATGGTTGGGTTTTACCTTAATGATCTTTAGTAGTTGCGGATGCTTGCTAGAGTTCCAATCATAAGTGCATATGATCCAAGTAGAGAAAGTATGTTAGCTTATGCCTCTCCCTCAAATAAAATTGCAATAATGATTACCGGTCTAGTTATCGATTGCCTAGGAACAAATAACTTTCTCGTGACAACAAACTCTTTACTAAAACTAATTTAGTTGTGTCTTTATCTAAACAGCCCCTAGCTTTTATTTACTTGATCTTTACTTTCTTGCAAACCTATCCAAAAACACCTACACAGTACTTCTAGTTTCCTACTTGTTCTAGGTAAAGCGAACGTCAAGCGTGCGTAGAGTTGTATCGGTGGTCAATAGAACTTGAAGGAATATTTGTTCTACCTTTAGCTCCTCGTTGGGTTCGACACTCTTACTTATCAAAAACTGTTGCGATCCCCTATACTTGTGGGTTATCAGTCCTTCACATAGATAAGCTGTGCCACATCATTGGCTAGGACGAATGGTTCGTCAGTGTACCCAAGATTTTTCAGATCCACTGTTGTCATTCTGTACTGTCGGTCTACTTGTACCCCGCCTCCTGACAGATTGACCCATTTGCACTTAAACAAAGGGACCTTAAAATCATGTCCGTAGTCAAGTTCCCATATGTCCACTATGTAACCATAATATGTGTCCTTTCCCCTCTCGGTTGTTGCATCAAAGCGGACACCCCTGTTTTGGTTGGTGCTCTTTTGATCTTGGTCAATCATGTAAAATGTATTCCCATTTATCTCGTATCCTTTGTAAATCAATACAGTCAAAGATGGTCCCCTGGACAATAAGTACAGCTCATCACAAACAGTGTTATCACCTCTGAGACGTGTTTCCAACCAACTGCTGAAAGTCCTGATGTGTTCACATGTAATCCAGTCGTCGCACTGCTCCGGGTGTTTGGAGCGTAGACTGTTCTTGTGTTCATCGACATACGGGGTCACCAAGGTAG
Source organism: Triticum urartu (assembly GCF_003073215.2). Classification (NCBI taxonomy): domain Eukaryota; kingdom Viridiplantae; phylum Streptophyta; class Magnoliopsida; order Poales; family Poaceae; genus Triticum; species Triticum urartu. The sequence goes on along the minus strand of NC_053022.1, from coordinate 4,860,213 downwards.
AGTTCTGTAGAACTGTGTAGTGTGCTTGAGATCAAGAATATCCATCCCTGCATATTATTGAGTCCCTTCCAAGCGTGCCTTTTCTAGTAAGTCTCCCCTCATACCGTGATTTAGGGAGACCTATCTTCTTAAGGCCAGGAATGAAGTCAACACAAAACCCGATGACATCCTCTATTTGATGGCCCATGGAGATGCTTCCTTCTGGCCTAGCGCGGCTACAGACTTATTTCTTTAGGACTCCCATGAACCTCTCAAAGGGGAACATATTGTGTAGAAATACGGGCCCCAGAATGACAATCTCGTCGACTAGATGAACTAGGACGTGCGTCATGATATTGAAGAAGGATGGTGGGAACACCAGCTCGAAACTGACAAGACATTGCGCCACATCACTCCTTAGCCTAGGTACGATTTCTGGATCGATCACCTTCTGAGAGATTGCATTGAGGAATGCACATAGCTTCACAATGGCTAATCGGACGTTTTTCGATAGAAGCCCCCTCAATGCAACCGGAAGCAGTTGCGTCATAATCACGTGGCAGTCATGAGACTTTAGGTTCTGGAACTTTTTCTCTGGCATATTTATTATTCCCTTTATATTCGACGAGAAGCCAGTCGGGACCTTCATACTGAGCAGGCATTCAAAGAAGATTTCTTTCTCTTCTTTCGTAAGAGCGTAGCTGGCAGGACCTTCATACTGCTTCGGAGGCATGCCGTCTTTTTCGTGCAAACGTTGCAGGTCCTCCCGTGCCTCAGGTGTATCTTTTGTCTTTCCATACACGCCCAAGAAGCCTAGCAGGTTCACGCAAAGGTTCTTCGTCACATGCATCATGTCGATCGAAGAGCGGACATCTAGGTCTTTCCAGTAGGGTAGGTCGCAAAATATAGATTTCTTCTTCCACATGGGTGTGTGTCCCTCAGCGTCATTCCGAACAGCTAGTGCACCGGGACCCTTTCCAAAGATTATGTGTAAATCATTGACCATAGCAAGTACGTGATCACCGGTACGCATGGCGGGCTTCTTCCGGTTATCTGCCTCGCCTTTGAAATGCTTGCCTTTCTTTCGACATTGATGGTTGGTCGGAAGAAATCGACGATGGCCCAGGTACACATACTTCCTGCATTTGTCCAGGTATATACTTTCAGTGTCATCTAAATAGTGCGTGCATGTGTGGTATCCCTTGTTTGTCTGTCCTGAAAGGTTACTGAGAGCGGGCCAATCGTTGATGGTCACGAACAGCAACGCCTTTAGGTTAAATTCCTCATGTCTGTGCTCATCCCACGTACGTACACTGATTCCATTCCACAGCTGTAAAAGTTCTTCAACTAATGGCCTTAGGTACACATCAATGTCGTTGCCGGGTTTCTTAGGGCCTTGGATGAGAACTAGCATCATAATGAACTTCCGCTTCATGCACATCCAAGGAGGAAGGTTATACATACATAGAGTCACGGGCCAGGTGCTGTGATTGCTGCTCTGCTCCCCGAAAGGATTAATGCCATTCGCGCTTAAAGCAAAGCATATGTTCCTTGGGTCCTTTGCAAAATCATCCCAGTACTTTCTCTCAATTTTTCTCCACCGCGACCCGTCAGCGGGTGCTCTCAACTTCCCGTCTTTCTTATGGTCCTCACAGTGCCATCGCATCAACTTGGCATGCTCTCCGTTTTTGAATAGACGTTTCAACCGTGGTATTATAGGAGCATACCACATCACCTTCGCAGGAACCCTCTTCCTGGGGGGCTCGCCGTCAACATCACCAGGGTCATCTCCTCTGATCTTATACCGCAATGCACCGCATACCGGGCATGCGTTCAGATCCTTGTATGCACCGCGGTAGAGGATGCAGTCATTAGGGCATGCATGTATCTTCTGCACCTCCAATCCTACAGGGTATACGACCTTCTTTGCTACGTATGTACTGTCGGGCAATTTGTTATCCTTTGGAAGCTTCTTCTTCAATATTTTCAGTATCTTCTCAAATCCTTTGTCAGGCACAGCATTCTCTATCTTCCACTGTAGCAATTCCAGTATGGTACCAAGCTTTGTGTTGCCATCTTCACATTTGGGGTACAACCCTTTTTTATGATCCTCTAACATGTGATCGAACTTCAGCTTCTCCTTTTGACTTCCGCATTGCGTCCTTGCATCGACAATGACCCGGCGGAGATCATCATCATCGGGCACATCGTCTAGTTCCTCTTGATCTTCAGCAGCTTCACCCGTTGCAGCATCATTGGGCACATTGTCTGGTTCCTCTTGATCTTCACCAGCTCCCTCCGTTGCAGCATCACGGTATTCAGGGGGCACATAGTTGTCATCGTACTCTTCTTCTTCGCCGACTTCCATCATAGCCCCTATTTCTCCGTGCCTCGTCCAAACATTATAGTGTGGCATGAAACCCTTGTAAAGCAGGTGGGTGTGAAGGATTTTCCGATTAGAGTAAGACATCGTATTCCCACATTTAGTGCATGGACAACACATAAAACCATTCTGCTTGTTTGCCTCAGCCGCTTCGAGAAACTCATGCACGCCCTAATGTACTCGGAGGTGTGTCTGTCACCGTACATCCATTGCCGGTTCATCTGCGTGCATTATATATAATTAAGTGTGTCAAAAACCATTATAGAGCATCATGAATAGATAATTAAGTGACCAAATTAATAGAAGTTCATCATCACATTAAAACCAAAGTACGTACATAGTTCTCATCTAACAACATATAGCTCTCCAGAGCATCTAATTAATTAAACCATACATTGAAACTATGTAAAACATTTCAATGCAAAAACAAATGCGATCATAATCGCAACCAAGATAACAATTGATCCAAAGGCATAATGATACCAAGACTTGGTATAAATGGCATATTTTCTAATCTTTCTAATCTTCAAGCGCATTGCATCCATCTTGATCTTGTGATCATCGACGACATCCGCAACATGCAACTCCAATATCATCTTCTCCTCCTCAATTTTTTTATTTTTTCCTTCAAGAAATTGTTTTCTTCTTCAACTAAATTTAACCTCTCGACGATAGGGTCGGTTGGAATTTCCGGTTCACATACCTCCTAGATAAATAAAATCTATGTCACGTTGGTTGGCATAATTTTCATAAACAATAAATGAACCAATAGTTATAAAGATAATATATACCGCATCCGAATCATAGATAGGACGAGGGCCGACGGGGGCGGATACCAAAACCATCGCACTATATAAGATGCAATAATAAAAGTAAGAAAATAATACAAGTATCTATCTAAACATACAAGTAAGAATATTTTTCCTTTCAGAAAGAAGATAAGAACAAGAGGCTCACCACAGTGGTGTCGGCGATGAGATCGGCACGTGTGATCGACGGCGGTGAAGACGGGGACGGGGCATGACGGACCGCTAAACCTAGACAAATATTGAGGAAAATGGAGCTTCGAGGTCGAGCTTGGTGAGGAGAAAGCTTAAGTAGTGTGGCTCGGGCATTCCATCGAACACCTTGCGTGCATAGGAGGTGAGCTAGAGCACCACCAAGCCCTCTCCCCTCGGCGGCCAGAAAAAACAGAGCAGTGTGCTCTGCTCTTATGCGAGGGGGTATATATAGGCACCTCATTGGTCCCGGTTGGTGGCATGAACCGGGACTAAAGGGCAGCCTTTGGTCCCGGTTCAAGCCACCAACCGGGACCAATGGTGGTGGGCCAGGAGCGAGGCCCATTGGTCCCGGTTCGTCCCACCAACTGGGACCAAAAGGTCCAGAAAAACTGGGACCAATGGCCCACGTGGCCCGGCTGGCCCCCTGGGCTCACGAACCGGGTCCAATGCCCCCATGGGTCCTGGTTCTGGACTGAACCGGGACTAATGGGCTGACCCGGCCTGAACCTTTGCCCCCTTTTCTACTAGTGCAAGTACTCCAAGCCACGCATGCTCAGTCTAGAGGTTATTTCGAGATAAGGTGCTAGAGTCCAACTCGGACTTAAGACTTAACAATTCTGACTCCTCTTTGTGGGCTTCTTAATATCTTGGACTTCATAACGTCTCGGGCTTCATAACCCCTGGCAACCCAGTTATCACTGTTTGCCAGTTTACGATGGTTTGCCGGTTTAAGATGGTCTGCCGGTTTAAGATGGTCTGCCGGTTTATGATGGTCTACCGGTTTAGGACTTCCTGCTGAGTTATCATCTGACTTAACTCCTGCCGGTTTACCACCCGCCGGTTTACCGTCCGTCTTAGCCATCTGTCTTAACTGTCTGTCTTAACTGTCTGCCGGTTTACCATCCACCGGTTTACCAAGTCCCGGCCGGGTTACGACTCCGACCGGGTCATACCGCGGGGTATATCCCCGACAGAAGGCAAGGTAATATGGCCTCTTTGTTAGATCAATAATAATGCATATGAGAGCCACTCAACATTTTCATCGTGGTCTTCCCCTCTCGACCCCCAAAGAAAGGAAAAGAATTTCAAAGAAACACACTAAAATGTTTTTGGAGTTTTTTTTTCTGAAGAAAGTATAACAAGAACGAGAAATCTTTTTGGGTTTTCTTTTAATATTACAACTAAACATGCATAGAAGGTAAACTAACTGCAACTAATTTTCCTTTTGTTTTCCTTAAGGTTTTTCAAACACACAAGAAGAAAGCGGGAAAAAAAAATTAAACTAGCATGGATAATACAATGATAGAGTATGAACACCGACAACTGAAATGAGTGTGTGAACATGAATGTAATGTCAGTGAGAAATACGTACTCCTCTATTATTTCGAGAAGAGGTGCTAGAAAAGAAGGTGTACCTTGTTGATATGAGTACCATGGCATTCCTATTAAACCAGTATGTCAGATAAGGCAAAGAACCTATATGCTCACTATCATAGTGAAATAACACTTTCAAAAGAAAGTGTTCAAATTTTGAGAACCTCTACCTGTTTAAATATCTGGGGGATCTAATTATCATGAAAACATACTTCTTTCAACAATCAAATGTATGTCTTACTAACAACTTTTGCAGTAGTGGTAACCTTCACCAATTTAGTGACATAATAAAAAACAATCATGTGCATTACCTCAAGAACTTACAGTATATTTATTATGCTTTTGAGAAGCACCATACACTTCATGGTAAATATTGTGTGATTTGACAAGACCAAGATTTCCCCTCCTGTAAAACCATGCCGCATATTAACATTACATGGTTTCCCCAAGATGACCGCAAAACATTACCAAGTTCGCCCTGCCAACAAGTGACAGCATGCCAGTTGTGCCAGCAAGACCACAAACATGTGAGCCGGCCTCGCCGAGAGGCTGTCAATACATGTGAGGCGTTCAGAGAAGGAAGATGTGTTACGCAAGGGCGGGACTAGTGGGGCTGAGAGAAAAAAAATTGTTGGAGATGTGAGTATGGTGGGTTTTTTTAGACAAAGAGTATGGTGGTTATTGATACATGATATTTACTAGGCCTAGTGGGCCAGTTGGTTCCTATCTCGCATGATAAAAATTAATAACGTGTTGAATTAAAACTTAGATGATGGCAGGCCGAAGGGAGCAACTAGCTGGTGGGCACCCTGTTCTAAAAGAAGAAGAAAGATGGTGGGCAGCCTCTTCTAAAAAACGAAGAAAAAAGATGGTGGGCGAGTGAGTGTTCCAGCGGGCAATCTCCAGCCTTCAGGAGCGCTCCAGCACCGCCACGCGTCATGCAGTTTGCCATTTACTCCACTTGTTTCGTCGTCGTCGGTGCACCCTGCGACGTCGTGCATGGCAGATTCTATAGTGATGGCGTCAACAGTGATGACTCGGGCCGGCCCAACGTATGCATGCATGTGTCGTACTAGTACGTCACCTAATATAGTTTGCTAGGCGTTCATTCACAAGTGCATGTGCATGCATGATACTACTACTACTACACTGGAGGTTCGGTTAAGTACGGATTATATCAAAGTTGAGTTAGTATAAGACACACGGCAGAGCATAGCGTGTCGATTCATTCAACAATCGATCTGAGGAATCCGCTGAAATTAATGATGAGTTCCACTAGTACCTCGATCGATGTGTATAGACAAGTTGGCTCCCATTAAGTGGTCCTCCATCCAACGTAAACTGTCTGCTAACCTTGTCTCGCATGTCAGCCTAAGTAGATTCCTCCAACGACGTGGTACATCTCAAGTATAGTATCCACCTGTTACTCCTCTTCAGGTCAACTTTAGTAACATGCATTGGTGGCTGCAAGATGTATACTCTGTAACAAACGCTCATTTCTAAATAAAACTTCATTAAGCTCAAGGCGTTAAGTTCCTAGTAAGTTCCTAGTAAGCTCTGAAAGAGAGAGAGAGAGAGAGAGAGAGAGAGAGAGAAAATCATTAAGTTCCTAGTAAGTTCTCCTGGAAGGGAGCTTTTTTTGTAACAAACGCTCATTTCTAAATATAATCAGGTGCGGACGGCCCATCGTGACTGAACGAGAGGCTTGTCACTCAATCCAGGTTTGCATGTTAGTGCCACAACTTGAAGATGCTCTGGATCTTAAATTATCAGATATGGCATTGGCTGGTACTTAGCTAGATTCACTGACCCCCAAATTAACTCATCAAAACTTCATTAAGCTCAAGGCGTTGACACACTTTAATTAGTTAGTCCTTTGGGCCAACAAGTAGAGAGTTAATACTAGGATATACTGCATACGTACGACAACACTTGCGTTCCTAGGATGTTAGCATATACACACGGAAAGAAACTACCATGGCATTTACCATGGCCGGATGGCTATAAATAAGCAAGGCATGGTGCTCTGTCCTATAGACACCACTTCCACTTCAGCCCGTCTCTTGTCTTGCTCTCTGCCATATACTCCTGCTAGCTAGCTACGCTGCCCCTTGCAACTAACTAATGGCGCCTTCACCAATTAGCAGTGCAGCTGTGTTGGCCGGGATGGTGGTCCTCGTGCTGCTGGGGTTGGGCTACCCAGCGGAGGCGACGACGTCATGCAAGGATTGTTCGGCGCAGTGCAACTCAACATGCAGCGCTGCCAATTTCGCCGGGGCGGGGCCGTGCGGCACAGACTGCAGCCCGGCGCCGGCTTGCTTGGGCTGCCTTGGCAGCCTCCCCATCTACCAAGCCAAGTGCATTGTGGGATGCTCAAGTGCGTGCAAAGTCCAAAGAGGTGCTTCATACGACTGTGAAAGCTTTTGCAAAGACTACTGCACCGACCGAAGCGGCTTGTGCAGCAGCGTCTGCGCTGAGTCGCCGGCGTGTAGGGCATGCAAGGAAAACTATTCTGGTGGGTGCAAATCCTGCTGCACCTCTTACTGCAAATGCCACTGCGTCTAACTACGACTTTCGCCACTCTACATCGTTGGCACGTGACTAAGGATTCTGCTACTCACTCGGCGCCGCACTGAGCCTTAGATGCCAGTGTTATAATTTTCATCAAATAATCATAGGTGTGTGTGTGTGTGCGCGCGCACCGCCCTTTCTACTTTCCCGTCTTTAGCGTCGATCAGTTTCTGCGCCGTGTTTGTAATTTCTTATTTGGGTTACCGAAAGAAAAATATCAGTTTCTATTTGCTTATTTATTTGTGGTCTATTTAAATTCTACTGCTTCAATATGCAATTGATAGAATCTATATATGTCTGTCATGCCCCTCCAAGTATGTTTTTGGATATCATCTTTATCTACCTACCTAGTATGTCATGACCAAATCTTAGTCTTACATACCCTTTTAGTTTTATCCACGTCGTGGCCTGGTCAAAATCAAACCAGGCCGGCCAAAAATCAACTAAGGTAGAAGAATGTGCTCCCTAATTGATTTTAACCACTAATAGAACAATAGTACAACAGAATCATGACAATTACTGCTGAAACCGAATAAAATTAACGCCAAACATGATTAACCAGTGCTAAAAAAATTAGGTTCAACATAGTCCCTGCCTACCACTACAGGTCGCTGAACACCGCAGTATGTCCAGAGACTACTGATGTATCCTTCCCTTGTCGCCTGATAAGGAGACAAGTGATGAGACATGGTGGTGCTGATGCATGCATTTTGCATCATTTTATTCATACAAATAAAAAAGTTTAGGGGTATTTTTTTAATATGATTAAAATTTCTGAAATATACGACACACAAATTTTTTAAACATGGTGAATATTTTCATAAAACACAATTTTTGAAAAGTATTATAAAATTTCCTAAATGCACAATGAAACTTTTTCCAAAACATGTAGAACATTTTATTTATACATGATGAACATTCATTTCAAATACATGATGAAAACTTTTTATAATACGTGATTGAATTATTATTTTTAAATATAGGATGAAGATATTCTAAATACACGACATTTTGTTGTAAAAAATATTATGATTTTTTTAATAGTAAACGAAGATCATTTTTGAAATCATGGTAACGGTTTTTAAACACGTTGAACATTCTTTGAATATAAACTAGAATTGTTTTTGAATCTACACGTTGATTATTGTCTAAATGCAGGATGTATATTGTTCAAGACACACGATAGACCTTTTTTCAAAACAAGATGGATATTTTGTTTTATACATGATGAACTTTAAAAAAAATACAAGATGAGCATTTTCTAAATACATGATAAACTTTTTTAACATGATGACCATTTTGAAAACAAGGCATGATGAACAAAATAACAACTTGAAGAAATGGAAAAATATATAAGCAAAAAGGAAAAGTGAAATAAAAGATATTATGTATTTAAAATGAATAAAACAAGAATTAAAAAAATAAAAAAGTGAACATGTGCACATAAAAAATGCTCAACACATTGTGCAAAAAATTTCTCTGTTAAAAGATGTCCATATGATGAAAATGAAAATTAGAAAAAACATGAAAAATAATTAGAAATAGGAAAGAAAATAGAAACATTTAACACTTACCCTTGTTCATTACTTACTGTGAAGCATGGTAGTGTTTGGAGTGAGATCAGCCCGCCCAAGTTAGGTATTGGCCAGCAGAACATGTGACCTAGACGTATTCATTGTTTATCAGTTTCTCTATTGGTGTTTCCTGATATGTTAGTCAGGTTATTTAGGTACGTACATGTTTGTTCGTATGTTCATCTTGTTAGTTGCTAGTCTGGAGCACGAAGGCGGGTTTAGATGAATATCTTGTCTGAGATTGTTTTGTATATTTTGTTGTCAGTTAGTACAACATAGAGATGCTGTTCTTGATCTTGGCCTGTTGATGATAAGAACTAAAGCTACTCTTCATTTCCTTCAATTCTTTACTGATTCAACTAAGGGTCATATAGCGTATGTTGCTCACTTGCAGATGTTGAACTATTTCTTTTTTTATAGAACCTATGCCGTCGTGGAGTCAAGTAGGATTGGACAAGCCTCTGCCGTCGTGTGGTCCGAGTTCATGAAATGAACTTTAGCATCTTCAGCGAAGAAGCCCTGCACCACCGTCTGAAGAAGCAGCCTGCACGTTCTCATCGAGCTGCGCCGCCACTCGCGCCCCTCATCGACGGTGGCACCACGATAACCACTGTCAAGCATGTGTTGACCTGCTTCCCGGGCATGTCAAGTAACAGCAATTCAAGGCTGGAGTTGCGTCCAAACTCTGAATCTTGATATGAAACTAGTGTGCTTCTAGTCAAGTTTGGTGGTGATTATTAATACGACGATATATAACTTTGGTTCTTAGGATTTGGTTTCGTATGTGTTAATAATACAGTTGTAAATAGGACATCACGATATGTCATTTATTGTCATTTAGCGTGTTAACGCTTCGGACACTATTTAAAACTTCTTTTTTTGGGGCATCACGGAGTATTGAACACAATAGCAGCAACAAGGATACGATCTTCTACTTACATACAGGACAGTGCAGTTCCTTTTTTTATATTCTGTCTCTGAACACAGTTAAGCTGAAGCTATTCCACAGAAACTGCTGGTTACCTTTCTGCTGAATCGAGAATATAAATAAACTCACTCGTTGAAGACAGCGCTCACGAGTTGCATGGTTGAGAGAAGGGGATAGAAACACAAAGTATTTCCATCGACAGCCTACATGGCGACAGAAAAAGAACACAATCAGTAAACTAAAAGATAGCTCAGGTACTTGGGTGAGCGACTCGGGAAAGATGAAGAATATGGCTGCGGAATTCTTTATGGATCTTTACATAAGGACCTAGATGTACAACCGGATGCCCTTCTGAGCCATGTATCAGCTAGGGTAACAGAGGAAATGAATGCAAGTTTAACCAAGGAATTCACTGATAGAGAGATTGCAGATGCAATGTTCCAAATTGGGCCTCTTAAGGCACCAGGACCGGATGGTTTCCCGGCCCGGTTCTTCCAGCGGAATTGGAGCGTCGTGAAGGAGGATATTACCAATGCTGTGAAAGTATTTTTTGAAACAGGGTTGATGCCGAGTGGAGTGAATGATGCTGTGATCTGCCTTATTCCCAAAGGTAATGAGCCACAAGCCCTCAAGGACTACAGATCGATAAGTCTATGCAATGTGGTATATAAAGTGGTGTCGAAGTGCCTAGTGAATCGCCTTCGACCATTACTGGATGAGATTATCTCAGAAACGCAAAGCGCCTTCATTTCAGGACGCATGATTACGGACAATGCCATTATTGCTTTCGAATGCTTCCACCAATTTCAGCATAGCAAGAATGCAAAAAATAGCCACCATGCGTATAAGCTTGATCTGGCAAAGGCTTACAATAGGGTGGACTCGAGTTTCCTTGAAGGGGTCATGGAGACGACACCGTATGAACCGTGGTTTGGCAAGACACCTAATTTGTCGTTTCTTAAGCTTTGAGGCTGCGATGTTTATGTGAAAAGGCTTCAGCCGGAAAATCTCAAACCCAAAGCGGACAAATGCGTCTTCATAGAATACACAAAAGAGTCGCATTTCACGATAGAACCTTCAGTTATTGTTGAAATGATTTTATTGCCTATGGACTGGAAACGTGTACTGACCGGTAGCAGTAGGTTTAGACTTCGAGGCATGTCTTGGAACTGAAATGAACCGTACCCCATGCAACGAACTGGGTTCTGCTTTGGAAGAAGGCTCTCTCAAGTCTCAACGAAGTTGATGCTGCCGCCCATGGCCATGGATCTCTCGATGATGGGATAAGTCCAGCTGCTTATTGCCCTTATGTTTCAGATTATTTATCTTCCCTCGAATACACCACCATGAACGGTTATTTCGTTATCCTTCTCTAGTTCAAATATTACTGAAAAAGGCTTTCACTCCGTTTTATATATAAAGCAACGATCAACAACAACTTGGTACAAACACACGCCACCACAACGCACACACCCACCCAAGGCAGGATACAAAGACGCTGAGCGCAACAATACCATCCCTCTAGTACATGCCTGGAAATAGTACATGCATTAGTTGTAGGACCATTGTATCTAGCTGGAATTATTGGCTTACCCACGCAAGACTGGTCACCGTTGATGTGCTTTTTCCTTGCAATCGCTGTCTCATGGGTAGGAGTCTTATCACCTCAATTGGACCAAGCATTCATGATCATGTATTGACAGCCTCCGTCACTCTGGTTGCAAGCAGAAGGAGAGAAGTCAGGATGCATCTAGAGTCGAGGACTGCGGACAGGTAATCAAATGGCAAAATCGCATTCCACAATAGAACCTTCAGTTATTATTGACATGGTCTATTGCTTATGGACTAGAAACGTTTACTGACCGGGTTTTTTTTCGAAAAGGGGGGACTCCCCGGCCTCTGCCAGATTGATATACGTGTACTGACCGGTAGCAGTAGGTTTAGACTTCGAGGCAAGTCTTGGAACTGAAATGAACAAACCCTGTGCAACAAACAGGGTTCTGCTATGGAAGAAGGCTCTCTCAACGAAGTTGCTGCTGCCGCCCATGGCCATGGATCTCTCGATGATAGGATAAGTCCAGCTGCTGATAGCCCTTATGTTTCAAATTATTTATCTTCCCTCGAACACACCACCATGAACGGTTATTTCGTTATCCTTCTCTAGTTCAAATATTTGGATAGATAGTTAACAAAAGAATAAAAAATCCATAATTCGTATATCAATCTGTATAAATATCCATTTCATAATTATCCTAATTCCACTGACAATTGTAGGACCACATCACCTAGCTAGAATTATTGGGAAACTTCCACGCTGTTGGCGAGGCTCACTGTTGCCATTGCTTCACCGTGGATGAGCCTCATCTTGTGAATCTGAGTATCTGACAGATCCTTCATTTATGAGTAGCCTCCATTTGTGGTGGCAAGCACATGGAGAAAAGTCGACATGCCCCTAGAGTCGACGAACCGTGAGTATGGAATCAAATAGCGAAATCACTTTTGCAATAGAACCTTCCATTATGATGTGACTCTATTGCCTATGCAATGTGCATGACTAGTAGCGGTTGGTGTAGAATTTATCAAGTCTTCTAATTTATGCTGCTTGTTGATGACTTCGACGTTGTAGCCTCACATACATTTTAGTAATTTTATGGTTGTATGCATCCATAGATGCCGATGTCGGTAGGTTTAACCCTCCTTCTCGAAAAAGAAAGAAGGAAAGAAAATCCACTAGAACTACTTACCAAGATGAATTCACGTAGAACATGATATGTGACACGGTGGTCACCACTCACGAGGGTACCACTTGACTCGAGGAAGTAGCATCCAAGGGTGCGATTGAGAGGCTCCTATCAGCATCATATATCTTCCAAATAAATCACATCATGTGGAAAAAATTATTTGAAGAAATTTCTTCTTTTGTGTGCGTGGAAATAGTAGAATTATTGGGTGGTCCTTTTTTGACGTATTATTTATTTGCCGTCGTCGTTTCATCATAGTCTCCTGTAAAAAAAATCAGACCAAGCATTCATGATCAGATATGGATGGCCTTCATTTTGTGATGGCAAGCAGACGTAGAAAAGTCTGATTACACATACCTAATCATGAAGAAAAATCACTCCAGCACAGTTTGAAACTTTAGTTAGAAAACCATTGCCCATGTGTGAGGATGGGCTCCAAATCTTATCTCCTTGGCGCTGTTAACCCACGTAAGGGATTAACGGGCATGGAGTGTTGCAGCACCACCATCCATTTGTAGCCGGATCCCCCATCAATCCACCATCTCCTCCGTTTCTCCAGCTCTAGCATTAGAACCAACAAGCACAACTCCTCTGCCACAGCAAGAAAACACACCCCTCCTCCTCGTCCAAGCCATGGAGGCCGCCATGATCCCCTTGATCAAGAAGCTCGGCGGCCTACTAATTGATGAGTACAAGCTGGAGAAACGTGTGAGCAAACGCGTCAAGTCTCTGATCACAGAGTTGGAGATGATGCACGCCGTTCTACGCAAGATCGGCACCAAGCCGCCGGAGCAGTTCGACGAGCAGGTCCTCATCTGGGCGGGCAAAGTGAGGGACCTCTCCTACCACATGGAGGACGCCGTCGACAGTTTCATCGTGCGCGTGGTGGAGGACGGGCATGACCACGGATCCACCAACATGAAGAACAAAGTCAAGAAGTTCCTCAAAAAGACCACCAAACTGTTTACCAAAGGTAAGGCTCTTCATCAGATCTCCGGTGACATTGAAGAAGCTCAACGGCTCGCCAAGGAGTTGGGCGACCTGCGCCAAAGGTATATGATTGACGTGCAAGCCAAGGGTAATGGTGATGCCATTGACCCTCGTCTGAAGGCGGTGTACAAAGATGTCACGGAGCTCGTTGGGATAGATCACCTCAGAGATGAGCTGATCAAAAAGTTGTGTGATTGTGATGAAAGGTCGAAGGACCAATTAAGGACCATGTCTATTGTTGGATTTGGCGGGTTGGGCAAGACAACTCTCGCCAAAGCAGTGTATGACAAAATCAAAGTTCAGTTTGACAGTGTAGCTTTTGTTTCTGTGTCTCGGAATCCTGACATGGCCAAGATTTTCAAGAAGGTCTTATATGAACTTGACAAGAGCAAGTATGCAACCATCAACGAAGCTGCTAGGGACCATGAACAACTCATCGATGAATTGAGGAAGTTTCTTCACGATAAGAGGTACGTACGCAGGAACATGTGATTACCATTATTCTTTCTAAGGAAGCATGTAATGGTAGTGAATAGCGTGTACCAAATTAGTTTTATTTTGGTTTTGTTAAATGGATGCTGCTAGGCCTTTCTTTTGTGTTTTATATGAATGTTCCAATTATGCACTATCTATGTTTCTAACCGATCAATATTTTTCTATACATTTCTTGACCTGGCAATACCTTCTCTTAATTAATTTGGTGCTGACTTATGGACAAAATAGAAACCTTGGTTATGTTGGTTCATTTTCAAACTAACGCGCTAAACAAAACATATAGGTACCTTATTGTAATTGATGATATGTGGGATGAAGAAACATGGGAACTTATCAAGTGTGCTTTCGCCGACAACTGTCTTGGTAGTCTAGTAATGATTACAACCCGCATAGGCAGTATCTCTAATGCATGTTGCTCTTCTGCTGATGATATAATATATCAGATGAAACCTCTTACTGATGATGACTCCAAAAGACTCTTCTACAAAAGAATATTTCCTCAAGGAAGTAAGTGTCCAGCTGAATTGGAGCCAGTATCTAGAGAAATCTTAAAGAAATGTGGTGGAGTACCACTAGCCATCATTACAATTGCTAGTATGTTAGCAAGCTATGGTCCAGATCAACAGATAAAGCCAAAGTATCACTGGGACAACATACTTGGCTCTATTGGTCGTGGACTTGCAGAAGGTGGTAGTGCGAAGGAGATGCAGAGAATATTGTCCATTAGTTATTACGATTTACCTTCTCATTTGAAGACTTGTTTATTATATCTCAGTGTATTTCCAGAGGATTTTGAGATAAGGAGAGACCGGTTGATATGGATGTGGATAGCCGAAGGGTTTGTGCAAGGTGGAAAACAAGAAACTAGACTATTTGAGCTCGGAGAGAGTTACTTCAATGAGCTCACAAATAGAAACTTGATTCAACCAATACATGTTGACGCTGCAGGCAGGGCGAGAGGTTGTCGCGTGCATGATATGGTGCTTGATCTATTATGTTCCCTGTCCAGTGAACAAAACTTTGCTACAATATTAGATGGTACACAGCAAAGTAAACCTATTTCACACAGGAAGAGTCACAGATTATCTTTTCAAAATAGCATGTCAGAGCCCACCACCAATTTGGTCGATGCCAAAAGTATGCCAAAAGTTAGGTCTATTGTTCTCTTCAGAACATATATTGATCTAATCCAGACTATTTCATGCTTTCAAGTATTACGTGTATTGGATTTAGAAGGTTGTGAACTTGGGAGAAATCACCACCATATTGATCTCAGTTATATTGAGAATTTATTACACCTAAGGTATCTAGGGCTAAGAAACACTTTTGTTCGTGAGCTTCCTGTGGAAATAGGAAAGCTACAGTTTTTGGAGACACTGGACTTAGCAGGAAATGGATCAAGTGTAGAACCGATTCCGTCAAGTGTTGTCCGTCTAAGGCGTTTGATATTCCTAAATCCAGGCAATGCGGAGTTACCAGTTGGCATCGGGAGCATGACGTCCTTAGAAGAGCTGACTGGAAAATTGGTGGATGTGAAAGAGCTAGGGCAACTGGTCGAGCTGAGAGTATTACACCTTATTTGGAATGGGAAGGATGAGAGCGTGTGTAATTCTTTGGTGGTGTCCCTGGGCAATTTGCGGAAAATGCAGAATCTAAAAATTCACAATCTAAGTCCTGCAAGCTTTGATGTTTCCTGGGATAGTTGGGTGCCCAACCCACAGCTTCAATACCTTTGGTTTAAAGGATGGACCACAACATTGCCGAGGTGGGTTAATTCATCATCGTTTCCCCTCCTCTCCTCCATGCATGTTTCAGTGGACAGAGTGCGACCAGAAGTCGACATTCAAATCCTCGGCAAGCTTCCCGCTCTTTGTTTTCTCTGGCTTTGGGTCAACAAATCTCAGCACACTTGTGTCGAAACATTCGTCATTGGCGCTAATGCATTCCCATGTCTAAGAGTGTGCCAGTTCTGGCATTTTCTCACGGGGCCATCTATGTTTCCACGAGGAGCTATGCCAATGCTTGAATTCCTGCAGTTCGAAGCCCGAGCGTCAGATATTGTCAGAGGTGACCTGGATGTCGGCATGGGACACCTCCCTTCCCTTCGGCATGTGACGGTTGAGCTTTGGCTTGAGAAAGACAACTCTTCAGTTAAGTGCAAGGAGGAAGCGGATGCTGTGCTGAGGCATGCAGCGCACACCCATCCCAACCGTCCAACCCTTCATATCGTTGAAGATCGTGAGTCCTTTCCCTTAGGTTTCTTGTGTAGATGTTGGCTTAATTCGATTTCTCCAAACGATACACATGCTCATTCCTTTTTCTTCTCAGATACTTATAGCTATAAATGACGATAACGATGTCGCGCCAGTGAAGCTCCGGTTGCTGTTTGGTTTCTTCTACCAAGTGGGGCGGACTTGAAGACCTCTTTTATCTTGACGTCCTAGAGCTGTTCTGGAGGTTTTCGGTGTGTTGAATATAGAAAATATGGAACCTATAATATCTTTGTATTGATCAGACCCTCGTAGAGGTATATATAGAGTATAATATGGGGTGAGACTTGGAGTACAAGACAAGACGTAGTTTGCTTTACAATCCTATCTCTATCTTCTTATCTCTACACAATTATACTTCTAACATACTCGCTCAGTCGTAGCGGTAGTGAAGCGGATGATTATGACTTGAATTTGAAGTCTTGTTCTTCCTTCGTCTTCTCTGCTGAGCCATCATCAACTGATGGATCGTCACCTAGGGCGGTGACTGCGTCCCTTTCTGGTGCCTTCCTTGTCTCTCCTTTCTTCCCTCCTGCGGTCCCAACGGGAGTGGCGTGGACGCTGGTGATGATGCGGACGCTGTTGACTGGAGCTGTTGCTGATATGTTGATGTAGACATAACCCTGTATTTCAATGTTGATGTAGCAGATCATGATATAGCAGTGGTCGCGGTGGTCGTGGTCGATGATGTAGTCGTCGTGGATGATGAAGCTGCACAAAGCCGGAGGCGCAATCAAAATGTGCTATGTTGTAGATGATGGAGCTGCAGTCGCGGACGATACACCTTGCAGATGTCAGAGGGTGCCGTTGGTGATGAGTCCAACGGTTTTGCCAGGACCGGAGGAAACCCATCGAGCACACGTCGATTTTGCCAAAACCATGTGGCCGTGTAGGGGTAGTCACTAGAGTGACGCCGTGTTGATGCAATCGTGTCGTCGTAGATGACGCAGTCGATGGCGTCGTCGTGATGCGGTCGTTGCCGTCGTCGAGGTCACATCTTGTAGAAAAGTTCGTCAGAGGACGCTAGGTGTCCATCTTGTGGACGAGGCTGCGGCAGTGTCTTGACGAAAATGTTGATGAAGACCATGTGAACACCGCGTTGATGAAGACCTTGGCGATGAAGTGTCGGCGATGACGTTGCAACAGTGTGTCGACGCTTGAAGGTGTCCCTGTGGCGATGAAGTGTAAATGCCGTGTCGTGCCCGAGAAATCGATGAAGAATAGCACCTCTTTCCACACCGGTCTGTTGTGTGGATGATGCATGTCGTGGCTGCTTTCTCGAGATGTCCTTGATGAATTTTTTTTGTTGTTGTTGTTGGGCTTGATGAAGTCCTACAGCTTCATGAAGTGGCACAGGGGCGATGGAGAGGCGTCGATGTTGGTGAAGATTGGCTCTGTGTAGACGTGTTGAAGAAGCTCCAGTGCAGAAGACCCGTAATCGATGCGCAGGCGTGCTATCGCGTGGTGGGTTCGATGCCGTGCGCGCGAATTTCGCCCTCCCATGATCGGCGGCTGAGTTGATGCAGATCGGAACGCGCTTGGCGCGTGGCCGAAGCAGTATGTTGCTCGCACAGATCGGATAAAGCTCGATGATGCATGGATCAGAAGTCCACACACGCATGCTTACATGCATACATCGATGTAGACGGGAGCCGTGCTCCTGCTCTGTATGCACGCGCGATCGGTGATGGTCGATGACGATCGTGTCCGGCTTGTAGATCCGCCTGGCGCCCGCGGCATGCCGGCCGGAGCTTGAACCCTCGCCGTCCGTGCGCATAAAGGATGCGGGCTCGATTTAGCGATCTCAGATGGGTTCTCTGCTCCCGTGCGTGAGACCACACGGGTAGCCGATCCGACCTACCCCTGCCTTGATGCGCCCTGCACAGCGTGGCTGTGGCTGACCGCCGTTGAATCAACGAACCAAAATTTGCACCGATGCGTAGAGATTGTTTTTCACCGGACGACTGATATCCATGTGTTTATGTACGTGTTTGTGCTGCGCCTGATTGACACTTGTACCTACTCTGTTTTACGTACTGAATTTATGAACAGCTGATCCTCACTTGTTAGACTTTTCCTATTTTTTTCTACCCTGATTTCTTCGAGCTCGATATAGCTTGCACGTCAGCACTACATACTAAATATCACAACAACATACTAGACTAGCTAGCTAGCAGCTCTGTGAAATACGTAGCTCGATATGCTCTGCTGGACACTACTTGCATTACTCCTTGTGCAAACATGAAACCAATGAAGCCACAACTCTTTATACTGAACCTTGTCAGAGACCGGAAGGGACAACCATTGTCAATGACTAGCCTTTTATGTGTGACTTCTCGACAGTACTCTACAAATAGAGAGATATCACGCAGAGACGGCATGCTCCCAAGTATTTGGAGGTCTTCGTCTCTCCATTGTGCTAATCCGATTGCAAGGGAAGAGAGAGAGGGCAAGGTGGACATTGATTTTAGAAGCAATGTAGAGACTTGCCTTGTACCCATGTCAATAAACACCAGTTGTCTTAGCTGAACAAAGGTTGATGGCAATTTTTCCATTCTGATGGACCTTATGTCTAGCACTTGCAGAAGCTGCAGGTTGCCGATCTCTTTCGGGATCTCAGTGATAGATGTCCCTTCTAGACTCAGATACCTCAGATGAAATAAATTGCAAACCTCCATCATATCATGATTACCCACTCCCCTACAATTACTTAAATCCAATGCACGTAGGACAAGAAAACCTGAAAGTGCTGAAAACAAACTGAGGTCTTTACTGAACACAGTAAGTGATCTCACATGGATCAGGCTACTCATGGTTGGCATTTGCTTCACATCCTCTTCATTGCTGGTTTGGAGAGACAATCGACGTACCTTACTTGGTAGCGACCTGGTCTGGTGACCACCCAGTGTTGCGAGAAAGCTCTCCTCATTTGACAAGGAAGTGATAAGGTCAAGCACCATGTCGTGTACATGGACAGAGCTCGGCTTATTAGCAATATCGATATATTTCGGTTGGACCAAGCTTTTGTTAATGAGCTCAGCAATGTAATCCTCTCCTACTTCATACAAGCTCTTCCCCTGCTCTTCACGAACAAATCCTTCACCTATCCACTTCCATATCAACTCTTTGGTTTTAATATCATAATTCTCTGGATACAAACTGAGATACAGTAAACAAGCCTTAAGTTTTGGAGATAGATCATAGTAACTGATGTATAGTATCCTTCTCATGTCCATCAGGTCAGGATTATTTTCTAGCCCAGAACCCATATATTGGTACACCTTTGACCAATACGTGTATGTATTTTGATGTTCCTTTTTACTAGCCAACACACTAGCCATTGTAATGATAGCTAATGGTACCCCACCACATTTCCGTAAAATGCTCTCACTTATTTCAGCCAACTGAACAGGAGGACACTTGTCTCCAGTTCCAAATATTCTTTGGTAGAATAATATTCTTGAGTCACTAGCAGAAAGTGGTTTAAGCTGATAAACATCACTAACTTCTTTGCCAACATCCAGAATGCGAGTTGTTATGATTACTCTACTACCACATCCATTCTCAGTCAAAGCACATCTAATACTTCTCCATGCAGATTTATCCCATACGTCGTCAATAACAATGAAATACCTGAGTGAAATTCCAAAAGGCCTTCAATAAGTAAAGCGAAAGAATTCAGCTAACTAAGTGAATAGGGCAAAGCAATAAATAATCATGAAACTGAGGGTGGTTCAATGCCCAGTAAATAAATTAACCCTAAAGAGCTAAATTGTTGGACACATTGTTCCTAAGTGAGAATATGCAAACTAAAAACCTAATGGGTTGAAAATGTAATTTCAAATCTAATCCACATTTGGACAACCAGATGGCCTATGTTCACTATTTTAGGTGTATACTTATGAAAGCATTATGTCATCAGATTGTTTGTTGTGGACGTTCCTGATATAGGGGGAAGGGCTGCCGAATGATATGATGCCAATATTCAACCTACATCTAATTATATATGGGTTCAAGTAAAAAAAAAAAACAGGAAGATAGACTCTGTTTTTATATAAAATTAGGATATATCTAATTTTTTTATATAGACTATGCTTTTCATGATCTATTAGTTCTTGTTGCCATGTTGGGTATATCCTAGGTAATTGTATACCAAAACACTGTTTTTTGGAGAGAGGTATTCGTGTGGGTGATAGATTATAGATAATATTCGTTGGGTACATTCTCGAAAAAATGTGTGTATCTCTTTTCCATTTCTCCTGAAAACTAAGGTTGCACTTCTGTGACACATGTATTATGGGACAGAGGGAGTATTACTTCTAGTTGGTTTGGATCAATAACTCAGATTTGTGTGCTTCTATAATGCAGTAGTAATTGCCTGGCCATTCAGGCCATACCGCCCATGGACAGCGTGAGTCAATTAGTTGGGGGCAAAGCAATACCTTTTTTCAAGAACAGAAGGAGTAGAAAACACTGTGATAGTACATATTAAGCACACACAAATGAACTAGAAAAACTCCAGAGCTAATAAGTAAATAGATGATCAAATGGCAGCTAGGACACTAAGCGTACAACACATACCTCTTGTTTCGGAGGAATTCTCTTATCTCACTTATGAGTTGTGTCTCGCTCCACGCTGACTCGTCCATGATGTTATTGTACTTTCCCTTGCCAAGTTGATGGAGCAAACTCGTGAAAAGTTTCTTCATGTCAGGATTAAGAGAGACGGAAGCAAAAGCTCGACAATCGAAGTCCCCACGAAGCTTCTCATACACCACATTAGCAATAGTTGTCTTCCCTAAGCCTCCAAAGCCAACAATAGAGACCAGCTTCAGTTGTTTCTTTATCATCTCGTCTCCCTCCATTAGCATCCTGACTATGTCAAGGCTCCTCCCTTCGGTGCCAATAAGCTCTGTCACCTTTTTGAACAAAGCTAACTGGCGAAGGGTATCAGTACTTGTGCTGGTGGGCTTGGGCACAACACTGTCAACCTTGTACCTTTCACGCCGCTCACTGACCTCCTTGATGCGGCTCTTGATGTCTTTGATATCGATGCCTATGTTGTGTCGGATTTTGCCCTTTGTCAGCATGTCCATGCTTCTGTGGATGAAGCCCATAAAGTTGTGTGGCTTCTTTTGTTGCCGGCACTCAAGGTGCACCCGGAATCTATCGATGCCATCTTCGATCTCATAGGAAAGGTCCCTGACATCCCTCGCCCAGAGCTTGACCTGGATGTCAGGTGACTGATCCAAGGGTGCCTCTGAGATCTTGATGAGGGCAGCCTCCCTGCTCTCCAGCTCTGCTTTGAGGAACTTGATCTCACCCCTAGTGCTTTTCTGCAGGTTGTACTCCTCCTTGAGCAGGTCGCCGAGTATGGGCAGGAGGGTGCTCATCGCCCCGGTCACGACCTCCGTACTACTCGCCTTGCCGGATCGAAAGAGCTTTCTGATATTTTGCTAGATGATCAACTGGGTGCTGCAATGTGATTGCTACCTCTGGCTCCCAGCTTCTTCCTCAATGTCGTTTTCTCTGCTTCAAAAATAAATAAATTGTGGTTTCCACAGAGGCGAGGTGAGATCTGGAGTTGATCCTGTCATAGGAAGGAGGCAGATGATGGGAAACTTATATTAAAAGAAGCGAGTCCCAAGTGAATAGTTTATCAATCAGTGCGGCATTTTCTCACATCTAGCTAGCACACCATCACTATTGCTCCTACTACTACTATTGCTGCTGCTAGTAGGTTTCCTTTTCCTTTTTCGTGTTCTCTATTATATTTTTCATGTTTGTTTCTTTTTTTACTTTGGTAAAACAACTAAAAATATATGTTTTAGACCAATATGTACTACACCACCATTAAGTTAAACTAGTTAAATGCCCATGATTTGCTACAGAACAATGAAAAAAATATACAGACTCAGGAGGTGTGTTAGGATGTAGAAGCAGGAGGGTCATAGGCCATCAACCACGCTTGGACAATAACTAGTCCTGCTCCGTGCAGTGACCTCCTCGTATTGTTCAGTAGTGAGTTGCAAGGGGACTTCATCAGGGAGGAACTCGCTGATCAGATGGAGTCGGAGGCAACCCCAGTGAAGATGGTGATGGACGTGGTCCTCAAAACATTATAGGTATTTTGCGGGACGCAAATATATGGATATTTGGTAACATTCCATTCCCATTTAATTAGCTGTTGAAGACATTTATTCTAATCATGCAGAAATTGTTCACTCAACGATGGATGAGCTTGCTGTGTGGGGTTAAGAAAATGACGCATGGAATCACTCAATGATGTCGACACAAGGACAACTGATCACCAGTTAATTAATTACGTATCACATGCTGCGGCAGGTCTATTGTTTTCACAGTTACCAAGTACCACCCACTTGGCGCCCTTTATCGAAAAGTACCACTCACTCTAAGCATAGTTTAATTAGGAGCCAAATGAGAGACGTTAGTCCTGCTTACTACGCTAATAAACTAGAGATAGAAGCTTGTGGCATTCGAGGAGATGTCGACATCCATAGGCACATGGCACCAAAATGATATGGTAAAAAAATTGGCCTGTTTGACAAAAGTTTGGACACACACCCCTCACAAACCGAAGCAACTCACTAGAAAGCTCGTGGTTTCGAGAGGGAACAATGCATGTTTGATGACGAACGTGAGATAGCTTTCTCTTACGGCCTTCAAAAAGTTTCTACGTGTAACGTGCACTAATACAACTGTCATGTGAAAACTTGGAAAAATTTCAGGAGTCATTTGACCTTTTGAAGACATTTAAGTCATTTTCTAGCAATTTAATGAACGCAATTCAAATTTGAACTACATCTACATGCAACGGCTAACCATAACAGTTTGAAAAATCGTATTTGCGTACTTGTGTGCAAGTTAATTCCATGTGCAGTAAATTAGAAGGATGTTTCAAACATATGGTCTCACGGCATGGACACGCGTTCATGGAGTGCCATGATATTTTAATTCCAAAAAATAAAAAATAATCAGAAATACATGAAACCTTCCTTGATATAATGTCATGCCACCAAGATGATGTGGTAAAAAAATTGTCCTGTTTGACGAAAGTTTGGACACACACCCCTTACAAACCGGAGCAACTCATTAGAAGGCTCGTGATTCCAGAGGGAACAATGCATGTTTGATGACGAACGGGAGATAGCTTTCTCTTACGGCCTTCAATTTTTTCTACATGTAACGTGCATTAATACAACTGTCATGTGAAAATTTGGAAAATTTCAGGAGTCATTTGACCTTTCGAAGATATTTAAGTGATTTTCTAGCCATTTAATGAGTGTAATTCAAATTGAACTACATCTACATGCAATGGCTAACCATAACGGTTTGAAAAATCATATTTCTGTACTTGTGTGCGAGTTAAAAAATCATCTGACGATGTAAATATCTGGTGCTCAAAAAAGAAAATGTAAAATCTGGCAAGACAACCGCCCCCACACGATTGACACTCTATTCCATGCCTCGAGGTTTGGAATGTGAGTGGCGGGCGTTATTAATCAGACATGGTTTTGCATTGGGAACCGTCAGCTATTATGTTCACACATGGATTTTGCTACGGGAATCGTGTGTAATTCAAACTACAGTACTCGTAAATTCCGGCGACCCCCGTGTGTACTGTTCCTGTCGATCTAGATTCTGGCCACCAATAAATACTACCTTGCTCACTTCGTCCCGCCTGCATTCTCATCTACATCCCCCCCTTGCCTGGCTTTCAATAAGTAGATGGCGGAGGAGGATGCCAGGTACCAGGCGGCCTGTGAAGCCTGTGATGCCGCCTGGAAAAAGGAGGCGGTGGAGCTTTGGGGGCGCGCGGGTCGTCGTGCGGAGGAGGTGTACGAAGACGGGTACTTCGTGAGGAAGGCCAAAGGCGCTAGGCGCCTCGTCGCTGCATGGAGGTGGGCCGATAAGCTCCAGCATGCCACCGACGAGGAGCTCCGGTGGGCGCCCAAAGAAATGGCAAGATCATTTGCGCTCGTCCGCCTGCAAGAGGCAGATCGATACGTCAAGCATTGTGAGGCGGAGGAAGTGGAGTACTGCCTCCGCGCTGGAAAGACGCCGCGCAGCAGGGAGCTGCTCGCGAGGGGCTGCCGGAATACTGGCCCCAGGAGCGATTATTAGTTTTAGTACTGTTCGTTTTCAGTTTTATGTATTATACTTAGTAGTTAAGTATCATCACATATATTTGATATTATTATATATATTCTGTGATGAACTAATAAACAATTAATATTATATATATTATGAAATCCATTTTCTGTCTGTTTTTGTATAGTAATTTGAATCTAGTTGTTATCATCCACATATACAGAATGGAAAGCGTATAAACACAAATTGAAACATAACATATAAAAACGAAAAACAGAGTACACACAGTGAACCAGAGCAATAAATAGAGCAATACTATGATTGTTGTGAATACATAGTTATCCACGTCGAAACGACTCAACAAAATAAAACACGTCCATGAGACCATGACCAGCAGCGCCCTTGCCTACGGTAGCTCTTGACTCTGCTTGAACTCGTGCATGCGTTTGTCCAAGCAGTCAACACGCTCGCGGTACATCTGGAGCGCGATCTCGAGCTCCAAGTTGGCTATTTCATCGGGATCACCACCTCGAGGATGCGACGTCCATGTTCCTCTACTGCGCCCAGGTGGACACCTGGGCCAAGGAGGTGGTCGAGCCTACCGACAAGCGCGTTGGCATCAAGCGGGCTGCAGAATAGGCGAACGGCACGACCCATGTGAATGGCGCGGCGGGCGTCTGGTGCAAGTACGGCGCGGCCGCCCTCTGGTGCAAGTACAGCACAGAGGGCCTGTGCCCACTCCTGGCGGGGAATGGGGGTACTAACGGGACATGTACCCAGTTGCGACACCTTGTCAACAGCAGGCAAGCACCGATGGTTCCGCTCTTGCTGTGCGGCGCGCCGTGCCTCTCGCTCTGCGGCGCTCCAATGGTCTCGCCGTGCGGCGAGCCGCACCTATCAGCGCGGACGCGCCTAGATTGCTCTGTGGCGCGCCATCGATCATGTTGTGCGGCGAGCTGCAGCCTCTCAGCGCTGACATGCCTATCTTGATCCACGGTGCTAAAGTGCCATGCGCCAAGGGTCTGCTCAACCCTGGCGATGACACGCATCACAGCGTCCATCGCGTTGCCGGGGAGCGTCGTGGCCTCGACGGGCCGTGGCGCCTTCTGGTTTTCCTCGTCGACGAGGTTGATGGCAGAGGTGGAGCTTTAGTGGGTTGGCATGCTTGGAAAAGATGGATGTGCTATAGGCTGCGCTTGTTGCCTCAGTGCGTCGCGCACCGCCTAGGTCTTTGCGCAATATCGCTGGGTGGCGGGAAACAGGTGAGGAAATGGCGGGAAACGGTGGCGTGTTCATAAAACGCCATCAATATGAAAACTTAGCATATAAGGAACATCAAGCTAGCACAAGAAGTAGTTGATGATGAGATGAACACGAACCCCACTATGGAACCCATCAGTGATGAATTCATCAATTGCAAACGGTTGTACACTAGCAAGTGTTTGTCCACAACACACACGGCTTATTCCATCACAAACAGGTCGGATCAATCAACTGTATGCCACGTATCGCACATTGTCAAAAAGTAATACGGTAGACCTTCTTTAACTTGCGTTAAAAAAATAGAAAACAAGGACCTCGAGGTTAAATTAACTCATGGAATGGGTCATATCAGCCATTTAATTTGAAGATATGACCCATCCTATCAGTTAATTTAACATCAACACAACTTCCTATCCAGTCACTCATCTGATGGCTGCTCCAGCCCGAGCACACTTAACTTGAGAGTTCTCTTACATGAGCTACTGGTGGAACAGCTAGTTCTTGCTGATATAGGATGCCTCTTCGCATCCTTATGGCGTATCCGGATGTCCGCCCGTCCCCCAATGGCCAATAGATGTTGTGTAGACAGAGCATATCACATACGTCTTATTAGAAGCAATCGTCTGTGTTATTATTGGTCTTCGCACACATTTCTGATTACAGACCTGTTTGTCGCGTATCACACATATCTTGTTATATTGAACCGTTTCTGGTATCTTGTCTCAACGCAAATAGTTCATCCAAGTGAACCGCATGCCCTATATCGCACACACCTTGATCTGGCTGACCGTTTCTTTTGTGTTGCCTAATCACAAACAGTACATTTGAGTGAAGCGTATGCTGCATATCGCACACACCTTCATCTGGCAGACCGTTTCTTTTGTTCCTCCTCATCACAAATAGTTAATTTACCTGAACCGTATGCCCTGAATCGCACACACAACCAAAATCTGAACCATGTTTGATCTATCCGTCATCGCAAACGTTTTGCACCTTTTTGACGGGTTTTTTACACAACCGTTTGCGATTATTGCATCGCACACAGTTTCGTCGAAGGGTCTCCGATCGTAGTGTCGCGTTAGCAGTATCCTGCAGTATTGTACATGACACTTCACCATGATTTGGGCCTAGGGGAAGGCATTGGGAACTAATAAGTAGATGATGTGTTGCTAAAGTGATAGAAGCTTAAAACCTAGTTTATGCGTTGCTTCGTAAGAGGCTGATTTGGATCCAATTGTTTCATGCTATGGTTAGATTTATTTTAATTCTTCTTTCGTAGTTGCGGATGCTTTCGAGAGGGGATAATCATAAGTGGGAGGCTTGTCCAAGTAAGGATAACACCCAAGCACCCGTCCACCCACATATCAAATTATCAAAATAACAAACGCGAATCATGTGAGCATGATGAAA
Organism: Triticum urartu; assembly: GCF_003073215.2. Lineage (NCBI taxonomy): Eukaryota > Viridiplantae > Streptophyta > Magnoliopsida > Poales > Poaceae > Triticum > Triticum urartu. The sequence goes on along the minus strand of NC_053022.1, from coordinate 4,833,122 downwards.
ACTAACTTGACAGTAATTCCCATGTGTCCTCGGGAGAGCTTTGCTCTATATAAGAGCTCATCCAGGCTTATCCTTTGCTATAAAAAGGATTGGGCCACCTTGTTGCACCTTTGTTACACTTGTTATTTGTTACGCGTTACGAATTATCTTATCACAAAACTATCTGTTACCGATAATTTCAGTGCCTGCAGAAAACACTTTACTGAAAACCGCTTGTCATTTCCTTCTGCTCCTTGTTGGGTTCGACACTCTAACTTATCTAAAGGACTAAGATGAAGGAAATATGCCCTAGAGGCAATAATAAAGTTATTATTTATTTCCTTATATCATGATAAATGTTTATTATTCATGCTAGAATTGTATTAACCGGAAACATAATACTTGTGTGAATACATAGACAAACTAAACGTCATTAGTATGCCTCTACTTGACTAGCTCGTTAATCGAAGATGGTTATGTTTCCTAACCATAGACATGTGTTGTCATTTGATTAACGGGATCACATCATTAGGAGAATGATGTGATTGACATGACCCATTCTATTAGCTTAGCACCCGATCGTTTAGTATGCTGCTATTGCTTTCTTCATGACTTATACATGTTCCTATGACTATGAGATTATGCAACTCCCGTTTGCCGGAGAAACATTTTGTGTGCTACCAAACGTCACAACGTAACTGAGTGATTATAAAGGAGCTCTACAGATGTCTCCAAAGGTACATGTTGGGTTGGCGTATTTCGAGATTAGGATTTGTCACTCCGATTGTCGGAGAGGTATCTCTGGGCCCTCTCGGTAATGCACATCACATAAGCCTTGCAAGCATTGCAACTAATGAGTTAGTTGCGGGATGATGTATTACAGAACGAGTAAAGAGACTTGCTGGTAACGAGATTGAACTACGTGTTGAGATACCGACGATCGAATCTCGGGCAAGTAACATACCGATGACAAAGGGAACAACGTATGTTGTTATGCGGTCTGACCGATAAAGATCTTCGTAAAATATGTAGGAGCCAATATGAGCATGCAGGTTCCGCTATTGGTTATTGACCGGAGACGTGTCTCGGTCATGTCTACATTGTTCTCGAACCCGTAGGGTCCGCACGCTTAAGGTTTCGATGACAGTTATATTGTGAGTTTATGAGTTTTGATGTACCGGAGGAGTTCGGAGTCCCGGATGAGATCGGGGACATGATGAGGAGTCTCGAAATGGTCGAGACGTAAAGATCGATATATTGGACGACTATATTCGGACATCGGAAAGGTTCCGAGTGATTTGGGTATTTATCGGAGTACCGGAGAGTTACGGGAATTATCCGGGGAGTATATGGGCCTTATTGGGCCATACGGGAATAGAGGAGAGAGGCCAAAAGGAAGGAGCCCCCCCCCTTCTGGTCCGAATTGGACAAGGGGTGCAGCCCCCTTTTCCTCCTTCTTCCTCTCCCCCTCTTTCCTTCTCTCCTACTCCAACAAGGAAAGGAGGAATCCTACTCCCGGTGGGAGTAGGACTCCCCCCTTGGTGCGCCTCCTCCTAGGACGGCCGCCTCCCCCCTTGCTCCTTTATATACCGGGGCAGGGGGGCACCCCATGGACACACAAGTTGATCTTCGTGATCGTTCTCTTAGCCATGTGCGGTGCCCCCCTCCACCATATTCCTCGATAATATTGTAGCGGTGCTTAGGCGAAGCCCTGCGACGGTAGAACATCAAGATCGTCACCACGCCGTCGTGCTGACGGAACTCTTCCCCGACACATTGCTGGATCGGAGTCCGGGGATCGTCATCGAGCTGAACGTGTGCTAGAACTCGGAGGTGCCATAGTTTCGGTGCTTGATCGGTCGGGCCGTGAAGACGTACGACTACATCAACCGCGTTGTCATAACGCTTCCGCTGTCGGTCTACGAGGGTACGTAGACAACACTCTCCCCTCTCGTTGCTATGCATCACCATGATCTTGCGTGTGCGTAGGAAATTTTTTGAAATTACTACGTTCCCCAACAGTGGTATCAGAGCCAGGTTTTATGTGTTGATGTTATTTGCACGAGTAGAACACAAGTGAGTTGTGGGCGATATAAGTCATACTGCTTACCAGCATGTCATACTTTGGTTCGGCGGTATTATTGGATGAAGCGGCCCGGACCGACATTATGCGTACGCTTACGTGAGACTGGTTCTACCGACGTGCTTTGCACACAGGTGGCTGGCGGGTGTCAGTTTCTCCAACTTTAGTTGAACCGAGTGTGGCTACGCCCGGTCCTTGCGAAGGTTAAAACAGCACCAACTTGACAAACTATCGTTGTGGTTTTGATGCGTAGGTAAGATTGGTTCTTGCTTAAGCCCGTAGCAGCCACGTAAAACTTGCAACAAACAAAGTAGAGGACATCTAACTTGTTTTTGCAGGGCATGTTGTGATGTGATATGGTCAAGACATGATGCTAAATTTTATTGTATGAGATGATCATGTTTTGTAACCGAGTTATCGGTAACTGGCAGGAGCCATTTGTCGGAATCCGGGCCCGCCATCGCTTCTTCCTATTTCGAAGGTTCACCGTTGTCTAACAACATGATTTCCAAGACAGGGTTGCCGTACCACTCTGGTGCGGAACGTGTCCTTGTGGACCTTCGAAGTTCAGTAGCAACTTGATCAGAAGTTTCATGATCATCATCATTAACTTCCTCTCTAGTCGGTGCAGGCACCTCAGGAACATTTCCTTGAGTTGCGCCATTTTCCGGTTCAAGAGGTAATACTTCATCAAGTTCTACTTTCCTCCCACTTACTTCTTTCGAGAGAAACTCCTTCTCTAGAAAGCATCCATTCCTGGCAACAAAGATCTTGCCTTCGGATCTGAGGTAAAAGGTATACCCAACAGTTTCTTTAGGGTATCCTATGAAGACGCATTTTTCCGACTTGGGTTCGAGCTTTTCAGGTTGAAGTTTCTTGACATAAGCATCGCATCCCCAAACTTTTAGAAACGACAGCTTAGGTTTCTTCCCAAACCATAATTCAAACGGTGTCGTCTCAACGGATTTCGACGGAGCCCTATTTAAAGTGAATGCGGCAGTCTCTAAAGCATAACCCCAAAAAGGTAGCGGTAAATCGGTAAGAGACATCATAGATCGCACCATATCTAATAGAGTGCGATTACGACGTTCGGACACACCATTACGCTGAGGGTGTTCCAGGCGGCGTGAGTTGTGAAACTATTCCACATTTTCTTAAGTGTGTGCCAAATTCGTGACTCAAGTATTCTCCTCCACGATCTGATCGTAGAAACTTGATTTTCCTGTCACGTTGATTCTCAACCTCACTCTGAAATTCCTTGAACTTTTCAAAGGTTTCAGACTTGTGTTTCATTAAGTAGACATACCCATATCTACTCAAGTCATCAGTGAGGGTGAGAACATAACGATAGCCACCGCGAGCCTCAACACTCATTGGACCGCACACATCAGTATGTATGATTTCCAATAAGTTGGTTGCTCGCTCCATTGTTCCTGAGAACGGAGTCTTGGTCATTTTACCCATGAGGCATGGTTCGCACGTGTCAAATGATTCATAATCAAGAGACTCTAAAAGTCATCTGCATGGAGCTTCTTCATGCGTTTGACACCTATGTGACCAAGGCGGCAGTGCCACAAGTATGTGGGACTATCATTATCAACCTTACATCTTTTGGTACTCACACTATGAATATGTGGTAGCATTACGCTCGAGATTCATTAAGAATAAACCATTCACCATCGGAGATGACCATAAAACATATCTCTCATATAAATAGAACAACCATTATTCTCGGATTTAAATGAGTAGCCATCTCGAATTAAACGAGATCCCGATACAATGTTCATGCTCAAAGCTGGCACTAAATAACAATTATTGAGGTTTAAAACTAATCCCGTAGGTAAATGTAGAGGCAGCGTGCCGACGGCGATCACATCGACCTTGGAACCATTCCCGACGCGCATCGTCACCTCGTCCTTCGCCAGTCTCCGCTTATTCCGCAGCTCCTGCTTTGAGTTACAAATGTGAGCAACTGCACCGGTATCAAATACCCAGGAGCTACTACGAGTACTAGTAAGGTACACATCAATTACATGTATATCACATATACCTTTGTTTTGCCGGCCTTCTTGTCCGCTAAGTATTTGGGGCAGTTCCGCTTCCAGTGACCACTTCCCTTGCAATAAAAGCACTCAGTCTCGGGCTTGGGTCCATTCTTTGGCTTCTTCCCGGCAGCTTGCTTGGGCGCGGCAACTCCCTTGCCGTCCTTCTTGAAGTTCTTTTTACCCTTGCTTTCTTGAACTTAGTGGTTTTATTCACCATCAACACTTGATGTTCCTTTTTGACTTCAACCTCTGCTGATTTCAGCATTGAAATACTCAGGAATGGTCTTTTTCCATCCCCTGCATATTGAAGTTCATCACAAAGCTCTTGTAGCTTCGGTGGAAGCGACTGAAGGATTCTGTCAATGACCGCATCATCCGGGAGATTAACTCCCAGCTGAGTCAAGCGGTTATGCAACCCAGACATAGTGAGTATGTGCTCACTGACAGAACTATTTTCCTCCATCTTACAGCTGAAGAACTTGTCGAGACTTCATATCTCTCGATCGGGCATGAGCTTGAAAAACCATTTTCAGCTCTTCGAACATCTCATATGCTCCATGTCTCTCAAAACGCTTTTGGAGCCCCGGCTCTAAAGCTGTAAAGCATGCCGCACTGAACGAGGGAGTAGTCATCAGCACGTGTCTGCCAAGCGTTCATAACGTCTTGGTTCTGTGGGACGGGTGGATCACCTAGCGGTGCTTGTAGGACATAATCTTTCTTGGCAGCTATGAGGATGATCCTCAGGTTCCGGACCCAGTCCGTATAGTTGCTGCCATCGTCTTTCAGCTTGGTTTTCTCTAGGAACGCGTTGAAGTTGAGGACAACGTTGGCCATTTGATCTACAAGACATATTGTAAAGATTTTAGACTAAGTTCATGATAATTAAGTTCATCTAATCAAATTATTCAATGAACTCCCATTAGATAGACATCCCTCTAGTCATCTAAGTATAACATGATCCGAGTTAACTAGGCCGTGTCCGATCATCACGTGAGACGGACTAGTCAACATCGGTGAACATCTTCATGTTGATCGTATCTTCTATACGACTCATGCTCGACCTTTCGGTCTTCTGTGTTCCGAGTCCATGTCTGTACAATGCTAGGCTCGTCAAGTCAACCTAAGTGTTTGCATGTGTAAATCTGTCTTACACCCGTTGTATATGTGAACGTTAGAATCTATCACACCCGATCATCACGTGGTGCTTCGAAACAACGAACTGTCGCAACGGTGCACAGTTAGGGGGAACACTTGCTTGAAATTATTATGAGGGATCATCTTATTTACTACCGTCGTTCTAAGTAAACAAGATGCAAAACATGATAAACATCACATGCAATCAAATAATAATAGTGACATGATATGGCCAATATCACATAGCTCCTTTGATCTCCATCTTGGGGCTCCATGATCATTGTCACCGGCATGACACCATGATCTCCATCATCATGATCTCCATCATCGTGTCTCCATGAAGTTGCTCGCCAACTATTACTTCTACTACTATGGCTAATGGTTTAGCAATAAAGTAAAGTAATTTACATGGCGTTTCTCAATGACACGCAGGTCATACATAAAGAAATAAAGACAACTCCTATGGCTCCTGCCGGTTGTCATACTCATCGACATGCAAGTCGTGATTCCTATTACAATAGCATGAACATCTCATACATCACATATGTCATTCATCATTCATCACAACTTTGGCCATATCATATCACAAAGCACTTGCTGCAAAAACAAGTTAGACGTCCTCTAATTGTTGTTGCAAGTTTTACGTGGCTGAAGTAGGGTTCTAGCAAGAACGTTTTCTTACCTACGTGAAAGCCACAACGTGATTTGTCAACTTCTATTTACCCTTCATAAGGACCCTTTTCATCGAATCCGCTCCAACTAAAGTAGGAGAGACAGACACCCGCCAGCCACCTTATGCAACTAGTGCATGTGTTAGTCGGTGGAACCGGTCTCACGTAAGCATACGTGTAAGGTTGGTCCGGGCCGCTTCATCCCACAATACCGTTGAAGCAAGATAAGACTAGTAGCGGCAAGAAAGTTGACAAATCTACGCCCACAACAAATTGTGTTCTACTCGCGCAAGAAGAACTACGCATAGACCTAGCTCATGATGCCACTGTTGGGGAACGTAGCAGAAAACAAAAAATTTCCTACGGTTTCACCAAGATCTATCTAGGAGTTCATCTAGCAACGAGTCATCAGATGCATCTACATACCTTTGTAGATCGCGAGCGGAAGCGTTCAAAGAACGTGGATGAAGTAGTCGTACACGACGTGATCCAAATCACCGAAGATCTTAGCGCCGAACGGACGGCACCTCCGCGTTCAACACACGTACGGTTAGCATAACATCTCCTTCTTCTTGATCCAGCAAGAGGGAAGAAGAGGTTGAGGAAGATGGCTCCAGCAACAGCACGATGGCGTGGTGATGGTGGAGTTGCAGTACTCCGTCAGGGCTTCGCCAAGCACTATGGAGGAGGAGGAGGAGTTTGAGAGGGAGAGGGAGGCAACCAAAGGCGTGAGAGAATAGCCCTCCCTCCCCCACTATATATAGGAGGGCCAAGGGGGGGCGCCGGCCCTAGGAGATCTAATCTCCTAGGGGGGGCGGCGGCCAAGGTGTGGGGGGCTTGCCCCCCAAGCAAGGGGGCGCCCCCCTTTAGGGTTTCCCCCAAACCCTAGCCGCATGGGCCCTAGGGGAGAGGCGCCCCAGCCCACTTTGGGCTGGGTCCCTTCCTACTTAAACCCATGGGGCCCTCCGGGATAGGTGGCCCCACCCGGTGGACCCCCGGGACCCTTCCGGTGGTCCCGGTACAATACCGATAACCCCGAAACTTGTCCCGATGGCCGAAACAGCACTTCCTATATATAATTCTTTACCTCCGGACCATTCCGGAACTCCTCGTGACGTCCGGGATCTCATCCGGGACTCCGAAAAACATTCGGGTTACTGCATATACATATTCCTACAACCCTAGCGTCACCAAACCTTAAGTGTGTAGACCCTACGGGTTCGGGAGACAGGCAGACATGACCGAGACAACTCTCCGGTCAATAACCAACAGCGGGATCTGGATAACCATGTTGGCTCCCACATGCTCCACGATGATATCATCGAATGAACCACGATGTCGAGGATTCAAGTAACCCGGTATACAATTCCCTTTGCCAATCGGTATGTTACTTGCCCGAGATTCGATCGTCGGTATCCCAATACCTCGTTCAATCTTGTTACCGGCAAGTCACTTTACTCGTACCGTAATGCATGATCCCGTGACCAGACACGTGGTCACTTTGAGCTCATTATGATGATGCATTACCGAGTGGGCCCAGCGATACCTCTCCGTCATACGGAGTGACAAATCCCAGTCTTGATCCGTGTCAACCCAACAGACACTTTCGGAGATACCCGTAGTATACCTTTATAGTCACCCAGTTACGTTGTGACGTTTGGTACACCCAAAGCACTCTTACGGTATCCGGGAGTTACACGATCTCATGGTCTAAGGAAAGGATACTTGACATTGGAAAAACTCTAGCAAACAAACTATACGATCTTTATGCTATGTTTAGGATTGGGTCTTGTCCATCACATCATTCTCCTAATGATGTGATCTCGTTATCAATGACATCCAATGTCCATAGTCAGGAAACCATAACTATCTGTTGATCAACGAGCTAGTCAACTAGAGGCTTACTAGGGACATGTTGGTGTCTGTTATTCACACATGTATTACGATTTCCGGATAACACAATTATAGCATGAATAAAGACAATTATCATGAACAAGGAAATATAATAATAATGCTTTTATTATTGCCTCTAGGGCATATTTCCAACAGGTATCTCCATGTACACTTCTTCCTGCAACTCACCATGCAAGAAGGCATTCTTGACATCTAATTGATGCAATTTCCATCCAAAGTTTGTAGCACAGGAAACCAATATCCTTACTGTGTTCATCTTTGCCACTGGAGCAAATGTCTCGTCATAGTCAATTCCATAAGTTTGACTATATCCTCTGGCGACCAATCTAGCCTTATACCGTTCCACCTTCCTCTCAGGATTCTGCTTAACTGTATAGATCCACTTACAACTCACTGCTTCCTTTCCTGCCGGCAATGTGGTTAACATCCACGTCTTGTTTTTCCTCAGTGCTTCCAACTCTTCTATCATTGCTTCACGCCACTTCGGATCTTGCTTTGCAGCCTTCCAATCCTTTGGGATTGACACAGTTTGAAGAGAGGCAACAAACACTCTATAGGAAGGAGATAAAGCCTCATAACACACAAAATTTCCAATGTCATGATCATCAAAAACCTTCAGTGGTAAAGCCTTCTGTGCCGCTTCAGGTGTCACCTTTCGCAACGCAATAGGTAGCGCCACTGTGTCAGATGAGCTTACACCACTGCCTTGCTGCTCCCCCTGCACTTGTTGCTCCCCCTCCTGCACAAGTGGCTGCCGCCGAGAATATACCAGACAAGTGTCAGATGAGTCATGCACCTTTGGCACTTGAGGCTCTCGTCGAGAGTACACTAGGGGGATCTTCTGCCACCGATCTCGAACAGGGAGCTGGAGATTACCAATCTGAATGGAACCCACTATTGGTTGGACCTGTACCTGCACATCACCATCAGTGAGAGTACCAACCGGAATTGTACCCACAATTGGCTGGACTTGAACCTGCACATCATCATCAATGTTAGTGCCCACAGAATCCTCCTGAGTGTGGGATACAGCCTTCTCCCCCTCTTGACCATCCTGCACAGAGTGTAAATGGTCAAGCTCTTGAAACAACACACTTAGATCTGTTGGCTCACCATAGAATGGCTCAGACTCCCTGAAGGTTACATCCATACTGACAAACCTGCGTTTCTCTGAGGGACACCAACATTTATATCCCTGCTGACTAGAAGAATAGCCCAGAAAAATACACTTCACTGCTCGCGGATCAAGTTTTCCAACAGAAGGACAGTGATCTCGAACAAAACAAGTACTGCCAAACAACTTTGGGGGAACAACAAACTTAGTTTCTCCATATACTAGCTCACACGGAGATTTCATGCTTAGTATTCTTGATGGTGTCCGGTTGATCAAGTATGTGGCTGTCATAACTGCTTCACTCCACAAGAATTTGGGCACATTCATCGTAAACATCAATGACCGGGCAACCTCAAGAATATGCCGATTTTTCCTTTCTGCCACTCCATTCTGAGGAGGGGTGTCTGGGCATGAAGTTTGATGAAGAATACCTTGATCAGACAAGTAAGCCCCAAATGTGTTGTTCACATACTCTGTCCCATTGTCAGTCCTGATCACCTGCACCTGAAACCGATTTTCACCAAGGCATGGGAATTCTGAAAACAGCTAAACACCTCATCTTTTTGACGCATCAAATAAATCCAAGTCATACGAGAATAGCAATCGATGAATGTAACAAAGTATTTCATTCCATTCATTGATACAACTAGGCTCTTCCATACATCCGAATGAATAAGCATAAAAGGAGATATGCTCCTAAGCCCCTTACTCACATATGAAGCTCGTGTGTGTTTGGCATATTCGCAAGCATCACATGTCAACTTGCCCTTGCCTATCCCACGCATAACATCCGGAAAGATTCTACCCATCTTATCAAAAGATACATGGCCCATCCTACAGTGATGGATCATCGCCTCCTTCTCCTTGTCCTCCATGGTCGCAGCACACACCAAGTCCGGCTGCACCTCCTGGTCCATGTACCAGAGCCCCCTACGCCTGGTGCCAGTCCCAACCGTCTGACTCGTCAGTCGCTCCTGAATCACGCAACCGAATTTGTCAAGGATCACACGACAGTCAATTTGATCAATTAGAGCACTGAAAGAGACCAAATTGACAGGAAAAGCTGGCACATGTAAAACTGAGGATAGGGAGATGGTCGGAGTGCACTTGACTGTGCCGACCCCTATGACAGGCTGGTTTGTGCCATCAGCAGTTTGCATAGTTCCCGTGTGAGATGGAGGGTGCTTATTGTAAGACTCTAACACACAGGATTTACTAGCAACATGCTTAGATGCTCCAGAGTCAAGAACCCACTCTGGAGCACTCTCATTAGAAGCAAGAGATGCCTTTTCCAGATTACCTTCATCAGTGGAGGCCCAGAGAGCAAAGTCTCCATAGTCAGCATCATCTGCATCTTTGCCTTTTGACGTCCCAGTGTCTCCTGCCACTGTCATGTGAGACCTCTGATCCCCTGAGTGTCCTGAGTAACCACCTCTGCCCATAGAAGCCTGACCCCTTGAGGTCCCTGAGTATCCACCTCTGCCTCTAGCACTCTTGCCTCTACCAGTTCCCCCTCTGTTGTATCCCCTGCCTCTGCCACGAGTTGGACAGGCCCACTTCCAGTGTCCTATCTCCCCACAGATATGACATTTGTTGGGATCGCTCCACTCCATGCGCTCAGTGACTGCAAATGTCGAAGCCGGCACAGCCTTCATGTCTGCATGCTCAAGAGATAGCCGCACCTCCTCTTGAGACATTGCAGCAATAGCCTCCTCAATAGAGGGCAGAAGAGGTTGGTGCAAGAGGGATGCCCTCCTGCCATGAAAGCAACCTCTAAGACCCTCCAACAGTTTCAGCACACGCCTGCGTGCAATCCACTTGCGCCCTGACTCGATGCAAGCCGCATCATAGAGTTCCAGAGGGTCGCAGTTATCCTGCTCTACCCACAGAGCCTGCAGCTCTGCCACATATGCCATCACTGACATGTCGTCACCTTGATGCAGCCGACTTATCTTCCCCTCAATCTGAGCAATTAGCATGACATTGCCCTTGCCTGAGTACAAAGTGGACAGAGTCGTCCATATCGCAGCGGATGTGGATAGCCCCTCCACAGAGCGTCCAATGGGGGGCACCACCGAGTTCAACAACTAGCCAATGAGCACAGAGTTTATAACCTTCCATCTCTTTCCCTCCACAGTAGTCTTGTCTCTAGGTTCAGCAACAACACCCAACAAGTGCCCATCAAGCTCCTTCTGTTCCACAGCCAGCAACGCCCTCCGGGACCAACTCAGATAATTGGTAGTCCCCTCTAACTTCATGTCCATGGGCGACAGTTCGATCTTCTGAGCCACTTCCTGTCGAGGAACGATGGCCCCAGATTTCGACTCCTCGAGGAACTTAGCTAACTTCTCGAAAGCCTCGGCAAGGCCTGTTGGCTCACTCATCTTCAGACACAGCCTCTACACGCCCAACAACAGCAGCAGCAAGCACAGCCGCACACAGTCCTCTGCACACACACAGCAAGGCCCTCTGATCTTTCTCCCCCTCTGCCCACAGCCGCAAAACAGCAGAAACAGCAGCCCACAGCTCGGTTTCTCTTCCTCTCATGAAGCAACAGCAGCAGACCAAGACGAACCCAGCAGCAACACCTTCCTCTCTTCAATCCCAGTAGCCAGGACACAACGGCAACGAGCAGAGCCGTGCGGACTCGCTCTCTCCCTCCGCGCGAATGACCGCAGCACGCCTCTCCTGCTCTACACTCTCGCTCTGCACTCTCGCCGCTCCTCCGGCTCTTCTCCTCGTCCTGCGCCACAGCCGCACGCCTCCACGCGCACAGCCGCCGTCGATTTCCCGCTGGCCCGCGCAGCCGCCGTGCGCTCGCCGTCGTGACGCTCAGCCGCACGCGCCTCCGCCCAGATGTGCCACCGCCTCCACACCGGACTCCACCGCCGGCCGGCGACTAGGCCACCGTCGCCGTCGTCCCCGGCACCTCACCTGCGTCTGATACCATGTTGAGTCGCAGGCTCACCCTGTTTGTGGCTGTTCCGTATCTGTGTGGCGGCTCCACTGAGAACGGGAGGACTGGATGCCTCCTTCTAGGTCAGTACCTCCTCATGGGCTTGGGCCCATACCGGTTCGACAACTACTAATATGACACTCCCTCGGCTAATGGTGCCTTTATATACTGAAACTAACAGAAGGAAATTATCATTGTAGCATGCTCTTTGTTTTATAGAACGGCATGGCGAGAATAAATGAGTCACAATGTGTATTTCTCTATGCCTCTTTCCAGTTTATCTTTCTACATACAGGGTTGTCTTACCTTAAACCAGTAACATTTGTTGTAAATGGACACATCGTATCGATAAGCATTAGGCGCGGCGTGCCGCCGCGCGGGCTAAGCTAGTATGTACAAATCTGCGCTCGTTCTCTCATTGTGAAACTTTCATGAAAATTCTACCTATTTCGCAACAAAAAAATTAATGCTCAAAACAAAAAAATAATCGCTAAAACTGCTTTTTCAACACACGGTGGAACATCTATCTTTCTTCCATCAAAATTTGTTTCTTTTGTCACCCGAGAGCCTGTGCTCCAAGGAGCAACATCAAATAAACAACATAAATATAATTTTTTGTGTATGAAAAAAAATGAAAAAAGTCTGTTTTATTTTGCTAAGATATGTACAGAACACATGGGAGTCATCTTGTGAATGTTTGGTATGGAAAAGAGAGAAACCAACAAAGAGAATCTTTTCTGAAACATTCCTGTTTTGCAAGTACTTGTGACAAAAAAAATGTTGATGTTATCAAATATACCCTTGATCAATGAACGGCTTAAATCAAATATTTCTCTTACCTCATAGGAGGTAGAGGATGCATCAAGTGCATCAGCCAAATTTATGCACCGAATGCACCCGTCTCCTTTGGCCATTGGATGGAAAAGCGATGTGCAATATTTGGGCACAAGTTGGGCTTTAGCATATTTGCAGGAACAACCCTGTATTTTCTCAAAATCAACCCACACAATAGCTCTTTGGGTCTTTGGCTGCTTCTATTTTAGGAAAATAACCTTATATTTTTATCAATGTCAACCCGTTGTCCATGTCATTTCGGAAAATAAACCCGGTGGTTTATCTCATCTAGAAGTTTATAAAAACTACATGAGTTTCATCAAGTTTCATATCTAAAACTTGATGAAACTTTGTTTCATATCCAAAATTTTCATGAAACTTAGTTTTGTATCCAAAACTTAGTTAGCAATATCCCAACAAGCTTCTTTCGAAAAGGAGGATTACCCCTGGCCTCTGCATCAAAATGATGCATGAAGCCATATTATTAATCAAAGCATCCACCAATTATGTAGTATGTTACAAAAACTCAAAATGAGGTAAAAAGAGACGAACAAAGACACAACCGGTAAAAATAGGACTAGATGACTATACACCTATCATATTGTTGGACCACCATCCAAACCGGTTGTAGGTATCCCGTGCTACTGTCTCCCAGTGGTTGCACTCATAAGTCATATGCACATTGACTTCTGCACGGCTGAGTAATGGCCACGTATGGATCCAACAAGCTGGTGTGCATGGTTGGTTTTAATGAAATACAAGGTTCATTCTGTAAATATGTTATAAGTTAATAGATCTTGGCCGTCACTACTCCATTCAATGGTTGGAGAGGCATGGGTGCATCCGGTGCACAGATTCGCCCGGTGCACTAAATATGTTTTGATAGGAGCAGATCTTCAAAAAGCTCGAAACATAAAAATGTTCAACATTTTATTGTTTCAAATATCTCTCCATGAAAAACGCATAGGGTCAAATGAATCGTGAAGCCAACATTGGTATTGATAGCTAGAGAGGTTTCAGAGCAAGTTTTCTAGGACATCATATAATTGACAAAGGAGGCAGTGTTATTTTTTATATTATTATTGTTAACAATCATGCCAAATCTAACAACACTATTTTCTTTTGCCTGATAAAAATATTTTTCGAAGTGTTAGCAATCCTGAGGGGATAACAAATACATATGCGTATCTAGAATTTATCAATATATTAAGAATTACAGGTATGTTTAGATGCGAACTCACGTTAGAGCTTATCTCTCCTGGCGCATTAAGCGTATCTTGATGGAGTTCATTTGAAGCATTTTCAACCTGTTCAAATAACCAATTAAGCACACTTCACCTTATCTTCTGGCTCGGAGCGACAAATTGCAAATGGAGATGTAGACAGGATCTCAAGATTAAGTTTTGAGGTTGTGATGCCATGGATGACACGGGAGTGATCTTACCTGCTGCGAAGTAATCATGCTAGCTTTGATATATATGTCCATAGTTTCTCTTTCATCAAGCCTACTGATTATATGTTCTGTATCCGGTCTATTCGCCAGGTTTAACTCGGTGCACTCTAGTCCTATCTCAGCACATACTCGTACCTGTTCCAGCTGTACATCACACTGTGATTTGTCCAACATGTTACTCCAACTTTCGACTACCTACAAAATGAGTTTGTGAGTTATGAAAAGAAGCATCATATTTTTCAATGTGAAATTAAAGTATGTTGTCTACATACTAGGCCTATACATGATGTCAACAGCTTATGCAAAACTACATAAATTAATAATTCAAACTAATAATATAAATTTCCCAAGAACTTAACTAGGGTGCTCCCCTAGTTTAGTCTCACATATCATAAGAAACACATGTATGAATTCAATTAAGAATAAATATGCATCCAAGTTCAGGTTAGAGGTAACTTGGACAAGGGTGGTGAGATTGTATAGCCATTTAAAATGGCAGAGAGTGATATTATGATGCATCTTAAAAGAGAAGCAAGTAATGCATTGGTTTCGAAGTACAACTTTATTTTCAAAAGAAGACCTAAATTGTGCTTACCTTGTCAACATCGTGATACCCCTTCTTTCCAGTGAGTATCTCTATGATTATTACACCGAGACTATAGATATCAAGTCGGTACGAATGCCGGTATCTGATTTCAGTATGGTCAAAAAATTCTGGTGCCATATATCCACTGCATAATTATATATCCATGTGATTGGTTAATCAGCAAGGTAATGCATGTGTTAGTACAAGTCATAGCGTCATTATTTTTGAACTTTCAATAGGCTTAGCAAACTTACATCGTTCCTCCTTTCATAGTAAGAACCTTGCTTTGCATTTCTTTAAAGCACCTTGATAGACCGAAATCAGCAATTTTTGGTACCAGGTTAGCATCCAACAATATATTTGCGGGCTTTAAATCTAAGTGGACAATATTATTCTGATGAAGATGGTGTAACCCCTGACACATTCCTGTGATAATTTGAAAACGGTCTCTCCACTGAAGTTTGTGAGATGTATCTACGAAAGGGAAAGGATAAAGGAAGTTTACTACTATTATTTGACATACTCCCAATTTCCTGCATACAACACGGGTGAATACTAAACTATAATATTGGAAAACAGAGTGGGATACTGAATGTGGAAGTATAGATGTCAACACGGTTATAAGGAGTACTTCAAAACTTTAATATTGGAAAGTATAGATAGCATACAACACGGTGAATACTATATGTGGGATACTGAATCTTATGATCTTTAGCAATGAAAATAAAGGTTAAGAAAAACTCTGTGTGCCACAAGATCCTATACCTGTGATGTACTCATAAAGACTACCATTAGGAAGATACTCGAAGCAGAGCAACCTTTCCTCTACATCTGCCATGACGAATTTTCCGTTGTACTTTTCCATTCTCCCTTGCCTGTCAGCACAATATCCTAGAAACCGTACTATATTTTTGTGCTTGACCATCATGAGACATTCAACCTCTCGGTGGAACTCCGCCTCATACATATGCGTATCGGACATCTTCTTCACCGCGACGGTTCTATTCTCAAGCTTTCCCTACAGCATGAAGATGCCTTGTCAGCATATCCAAAGAAAAACAAATAGGCTAGAAAATCTCAAGCTTTCTCTACAGTATAGTAGTCGAGTACTCGAGTGTGATGGTGACTAGTAATCTACGGGCTAACCAAAGAAAAACAAATAGGCTAGAAAATCTCAAAAAATTAGAATATCCGACATTAATTTAATACACTATAATTTTATAGCCATTAGATGAATTTAAGTGGAAATGTTACCCAGCATTGCCACTATAATGGAATGACGTGAAACGATATATCTACCATTGATTCGAATTATAAATGTCCTGATTAAAAGTTAAATGTTCTGTAAAATAATAACTGTGTACGTACTCATGTGGAATATCATGACAGGTACATATCGATCTGTATAGGCTAGGAAGCATAGAGCCATGAGCAGTCACGACTTCTAATCCGAAACGAACCAAAAACAATCACGTAGCATATTTCAAATCTGCATCTACATCTACATCTTTTCCCATAATAATAATAATAATAATAATAATAATATTAATAATAATAATAATCTTTACATAATAATAAAGCAAATTGAGTTTCTCTCGTCCGTCATGGTATTTTTCAGAAAAGTCCCTCTATTTCAGAGAATTCAACCCGCATTCCTGTTTTAAATTAAAACGAATCGTTATTTTTATAGTTTACATAAAAGTCCCTGTCTTTTCTTGAAATCAATCCGCCATCCGAATTTAAGTCACACCTGAACCGTTATTTTACATTTTTTGAAAACCCCCTGATGTTTTAGGTAATTCATCCGCGGATCATATTTAAGTCAAACAAATGCTTTTTAAAATCATCCATATCTTTTAAACCGTAACTCCGATTTGAACATGTTATATATGAAATTTGATTAGAAAAATATGTAGAATATGAATATGAGATAATTTTTACCAGTTAAGCATTTTTAAATATTATTTTGGAATATATTTGAGTCAAACCAAATGATTTTCTAAATTATCTGTATCTTTTAAACCGTAACTTCGATTTTAACATATTATGTATGAAATTTTATTAGAAAAATGTGTGGAATATAAATATGATGTTAATTTTACCTATTAAATATTTTGTTTTAGGTAATTCATCCGCGGATCATATTTAAGTCAAACAAATGCTTTTTAAAATCATCCATATCTTTTAAACCGTAACTCCGATTTGAACATGTTATATATGAAATTTGATTAGAAAAATATGTAGAATATGAATATGAGATTATTTTACCTGTTAAATATTTTTAAATATTATTTTGGAATATATTTGAGTCAAACCAAATGATTTTCTAAATTATCTGTATCTTTTAAACCGTAACTTCGATTTTAACATATTATATATGAAATTTTATTAGAAAAATGTGTGGAATCTAAATATGATGTTAATTTTACCTATTAAATATTTTGTTTTAGGTAATTCATCCGCGGATCATATTTAAGTCAAACAAATGCTTTTTAAAATCATCCATATCTTTTAAACCGTAACTCCGATTTGAACATGTTATATATGAAATTTGATTAGAAAAATATGTAGAATATGAATATGAGATTATTTTACCTGTTAAGTATTTTTAAATATTATTTTGGAATATATTTGAGTCAAACCAAATGATTTTCTAAATTATCTGTATCTTTTCAACCGTAACTTCGATTTTAACATATTATATATGAAATTTTATTAGGAAAATGTGTGGAATCTAAATATGATGTTAATTTTACCTGCTAAATATTTTTAAAATATTGTTATGGAAGCAAACTTATAATTTATAGCGCAAGATCGTTTTTTTCATACCGGCGGCGATCCGGATTGCAAATAAACACCCCACTATAACCATATACGGAAAAGAAAACGTTGATAACTACAAATGCATACCTCTGAAACATGTCGCAAGGGAAAACAACAGATTTCTCATCGCGAGAGTGAGAGAGAGAGAGGGAGAGCAAGAGAGGGGGAGAGGGAGGAGAGAGGGAGAGAGACACCTTAGGACTAACCATATTCAACACACGTTTTTTGTTGTTTTGTGTTAACACCGAGGCCATCACCGGTGAGGGTGAGAAGGAGGATAAGTTGTTGGGGAACGTTGCAGAAAACAAAAATTTTCCTACTCGTTTCACCAAGATCCATCTATGAGTTCATCTAGCAACGAGTCATCGGATGCATCTACATACCTTTGTAGATCGCGAGCGGAAGCGTTCAAAGAACGGGGTTGATGTAGTCGAACACGACGTGATCCAAATCACCGATGACCAAGCACCGAACGGACGGCACCTCCGCGTTCAACACACGTACGGAGCGGATGACGTCTCCTCCTTTCTTGATCCAGCAAGGGGGGAGGAGAGGTTGATGAAGATCCAGCAGCACGACGGCGTGGTGGTGGATGCAGGGCGTCACAGTAGCAGGACTTCGCCTATACTACGAAAGAGAGAGGTGCAACAGGGCAGAGGGAGGTGCCAAAGGCTGAGGTATGAAGTCCTCCCTCTCCTCAACTATATATAGGGGTGCCTAAGGGGGGTGGCCGGCCCTAGGAGATGGGATCTCCTAGGGGGGCGGCGACCAAGGGGTGGGGGGCTTGCCCCCCAAGCAAGGGGGCGCCCCCCTTAGGGTTTCCCCCCAACCCTAGGCGCATGGGCCCTTGGGGGGTGGCGCCCCAGCCCACTTTGGGCTGGGTCCATTCCCACTTCAGCCCATGGGGCCCTCCGGGATAGGTGGCCCCACCCGGTGGACCCCCGGGACCCTTCCGGTGGTCCCGGTACAATACCGGGTACCCCGAAACTTGTCCCGATGGCCGAAACAGCACTTCCTATATATAATTCTTTACCTCCGGAACTCCTCGTGACGTCCGGGATCTCATCCGGGACTCCGAACAACATTCGGGTTACTACATATACATATCTTCACAACCCTAGCGTCACCGAACCTTAAGTGTGTAGACCCTACGGGTTCGGGAGACATGCAGACATGACCGAGACGACTCTCCGATCAATAACCAACAGCGGGATCTGGATACCCATGTTGGCTCCCACATACTCCACGATGATCTCATCGGATGAACCACGATGTCGAGGATTAAACAACCCCGTATACAATTCCCTTTGTCAATCGGTATGTTACTTGGCCGAGACTCGATCGTCGGTATCCCAATACCTTGTTCAGTCTCGTTACCGGCAAGTCACTTTACTCGTACCGTAATGCATGATCCCGTGACCAGACACTTGGTCACTTTGAGCTCATTATGATGATGCATTACTGAGTGGGCCCAGTGATACCTCTCCGTCATACGGAGTGACAAATCCCAGTCTCGATCCATGTCAACCCAACAGACACTTTCGGAGATACCTGTAGTATACCTTTATAGTCACCCAGTTACGTTGTGACATTTGGTACACCCAAAGCACTCCTACGGTATCCGGGAGTTACACGATCTCATGGTCTAAGGAAAGGATACTTGACATTGGAAAACTCTAGCAAACGAACTATACGATCTTGTGCTATGTTTAGGATTGGGTCTTGTCCATCACATCATTCTCCTAATGATGTGATCTCGTTATCAATGACATCCAATGTCCATAGTCAGGAAACCATGACTATCCGTTGATCAACGAGCTAGTCAACTAGAGGCTCACTAGGGACATGTTGGTGTCCATTATTCACACATGTATTACGATTTCCGGATAACACAATTATAGCATGAATAAAGACAATTATCATGAACAAGGAAATATAATAATAATGCTTTTATTATTGCCTCTAGGGCATATTTCCAACAGTCTCCCACTTGCACTAGAGTCAATAATCTAGTTACATTGTGATGAATCGAACACCCATGGAATTCTGGTGTTGATCATGTTTTGCTCTAGGGAGAGGTTTAGTCAACGGATCTGCTACATTCAGGTCCGTATGCACTTTACAAATATCTATGTCTCCATCTTGAACATTTTCACGAATGGAGTTGAAGCGACGCTTGATGTGCCTTGTCTTCTTGTGAAACCTGGGCTCCTTGGCAAGTGCAATAGCTCCAGTGTTGTCACAGAAGAGTTTGATTGGCCCCGACGCATTGGGTATGACTCCTAGGTCGGTGATGAACTCCTTCACCCATATTGCTTCATGTGCTGCCTCCGAGGCTGCCATGTACTCCGCTTCACATGTAGATCCCGCCACGACGCTCTGCTTGCAACTGCACCAGCTTACTGCCCCACCATTCAAAATATACACGTATCCGGTTTGTGACTTGGAGTCATCCAGATCTGTGTCGAAGCTAGCGTCGACGTAACCCTTTACGACGAGCTCTTCGTCACCTCCATAAACGAGAAACATTTCCTTAGTCCTTTTCAGGTACTTCAGGATATTCTTGACCGCTGTCCAGTGTTCGTTGTCGGGATTACTTTGGTACCTTCCTACCAAACTTACGGCAAGGTTTACATCAGGTCTGGTACACAGTATGGCATACATAATAGAACCTATGGCTGAGGCATAGGGGATGACACTCATCACTTCTATATCTTTTGCCGTGGTCGGACATTGAGCTGAGCTCAATTTCATACCTTGCAACACAGGAAAGAACCCCTTCTTGGATTGATCCATATTGAACTTCTTCAATATCTTCTCAAGGTATGTGCTTTGTGAAAGACCTATGAGGCGTCTTGATCTATCTCTATAGATCTTGATGCCTAATATATAAGCAGCTTCTCCAAGGTCCTTCATTGAAAAACTCTTATTCAAGTAGGCCTTGATGCTGTCCAAGAGTTCTATATCACTTCCCATCAAAAGTATGTCATCTACATATAATATGAGAAATGCTACTGAGCTGCCACTCACTTTCTTGTAAACGCAGGCTTCTCCATAAGTCTGCGTAAACCCAAACGCTTTGATCATCTCATCAAAGCGAATGTTCCAACTCCGAGATGCTTGCACCAGCCCATAAATCGAGCGTTGGAGCTTGCACACCTTGTCAGCATTCTTAGGATCGACAAAACCTTCCGGCTGCATCATATACAATTCTTCCTTAAGGAAACCATTAAGGAATGCCGTTTTGACGTCCATTTGCCATATCTCATAATCGTAGAATGCGGCAATTGCTAACATGATTCGGACGGCTTTAGCTTCGCTACTGGTGAGAAAGTCTCATCGTAGTCAACCCCTTGAACTTGTCGATAACCCTTAGCGACAAGTCGAGCTTTATAGATGGTCACATTACCATCCACGTCTGTCTTCTTCTTAAAGATCCATTTATTTTCTATGGCTCGCCGTTCAACGGGCAAGTCAGTCAAAGTCCATACTTCGTTTTCATACATGGATCCTATCTCGGATTTCATGGCTTCCAGCCATTTGTCGGAATCCGGGCCCGCCATCCCTTCTTCATAGTTCGAAGGTTCACCGTTGTCTAACAACATGATTTCCAAGACAGGGTTGCCGTACCACTCTGGTGCGGAACGTGTCCTTGTGGACCTTCGAATTTCAGTAGGAGCTTGATCAGAAGTATCTTGATCATCATCAATAACTTCCTCTCTAGTCGGTACAGGCACCTCAGGAACATTTTCTTGAGTTGCGCTATTTTCCGGTTCAAGAGGTAATACTTCGTCAAGTTCTACTTTCCTCCCACTTACTTCTTTTGGGAGAAACTCTTTCTCTAGAAAGAATCCATTCTTGGCAACAAAGATCTTGCCTTCGGATCTGAGGTAGAAGGTATACCCAACAGTTTCTTTAGGGTATCCTATGAAGACGCATTTTTCCGACTTGGGTTCGAGCTTTTCAGGTTGAAGTTTCTTGACATAAGCATCGCATCCCCAAACTTTTAGAAACGACAGCTTAGGTTTCTTCCCAAACCATAATTCAAACGGTGTCGTCTCAACGGATTTCGACGGAGCCCTATTTAAAGTGAATGCAGCAGTCTCTAAAGCATAGGCCCAAAAAGATAGCGGTAAATCGGTAAGAGACATCATATATCGCACCATATCTAATAGAGTGCGATTACGACGTTCAGACACACCATTACGCTGAGGTGTTCCAGGCGGCGTGAGTTGTGAAACTATTCCACATTTTCTTAAGTGTGTGCCAAATTCGTGACTCAAGTATTCTCCTCCACGATCTGATCGTAGAAACTTGATTTTCCTGTCACGTTGATTTTCAACCTCACTCTGAAATTCCTTGAACTTTTCAAAAGTTTCAGACTTGTGTTTCATTAAGTAGACATACCCATATCTACTCAAGTCATCAGTGAGGGTGAGAACATAACGATAGCCACCGCGAGCCTCAACGCTCATTGGACCGCACACATCAGTATGTATGATTTCCAATAAGTTGGTTGCTCGCTCCATTGTTCCTGAGAACGGAGTCTTGGTCATCTTACCCATGAGGCATGGTTCGCACGTGTCAAATGATTCGTAATCAACAGACTCTAAAAGTCCATCTGCATGGAGCTTCTTCATGCGTTTGACACCTATGTGACCAAGGCGGCAGTGCCATAAGTATGTGGGACTATCATTATCAACCTTACATCTTTTGGTACTCACACTATGAATATGTGTAGCATTACGCTCGAGATTTATTAAGAATAAACCATTCACCATAGGAGCATGACCATAAAACATATCTCTCATATAAATAGAACAACCATTATTCTCGGATTTAAATGAGTAGCCATCTCGAATTAAACGAGATCCCGATACAATGTTCATGCTCAAAGCTGGCACCAAATAACAATTATTAAGGTTTAAAACTAATCCCGTAGGTAAATGAAGAGGCAGCGTGCCAACGGTGATCACATCGACCTTGGAACCATTCCCGACGCGCATCGTCACCTCGTCCTTCGCCAGTCTCCGCTTATTCCGCAGCTCCTGCTTTGAGTTACAAATGTGAGCAACTGCATCGGTATCAAATACCCAAGAGCTACTACGAGTACTGGTAAGGTACACATCAATTACATGTATATCACATATACCTTTTGTTTTGCCAGCCTTCTTGTCCGCTAAGTATTTGGGGCAGTTCCGCTTCTAGTGACCGCTTCCCTTGCAATAAAAGCACTCAATCTCGGGCTTGGGTCCATTCTTTGGCTTCTTCCCGGCAGCTTGCTTGCCAGGCGCGGCAACTCCCTTGCCGTCCTTCTTGAAGTTCTTTTTACCCTTGCCCTTCTTGAACTTAGTGGTTTTACTGACCATCAACACTTGATGTTCCTTCCTGACTTCAACCTCTACTGATTTCAGCATTGCAAATACCTCAGGAATGGTCTTCTCCATCCCCTGCATATTGAAGTTCATCACAAAGCTCTTGTAGCTTGGTGGAAGCGACTGGAGGATTCTGTCAATGACCGCATCATCCGGGAGATTAACTCCCAGCTGAGTCAAGCGGTTATGCAACCCAGACATAGTGAGTATGTGCTCACTGACAGAACTATTTTCCTCCATCTTACAGCTGAAGAATTTGTCGGAGACTTCATATCTCTCGACCCGGGCATGAGCTTGGAAAACCATTTTCAGCTCTTCGAACATCTCATATGCTCCATGTCTCTCAAAACGCTTTTGGAGCCTCGGCTCTAAGCTGTAAAGCATGCCGCACTGAACGAGGGAGTAGTCATCAGCACGTGTCTGCCAAGCGTTCATAACGTTTTGGTTCTGTGGGACAGGCGGGTCACCTAGCGGTGCTTGTAGGACATAATCTTTCTTGGCAGCTATGAGGATGATCCTCAGGTTCCGGACCCAGTCCGTATAGTTGCTGCCATCGTCTTTCAGTTTGGTTTTTCTCTAGGAACGCGTTGAAGTTGAGGACTACGTTGGCCATTTGATCTACTAGACATATTGTAAAGATTTTAGACTAAGTTCGTGATAATAAAGTTCATCTAATCAAATTATTCAATGAACTCCCACTTAGATAGACATCCCTCTTCTAGTCATCTAAGTATAACATGATCCGAGTCAACTAGACCGTGTCCGATCATCACGTGAGACGGACTAGTCAACATCGGTGAACATCTTCATGTTGATCGTATCTTCTATACGACTCATGCTCGACCTTTCGGTCTTCTGTGTTCCGAGGCCATGTCCATACACATGCTAGGCTCATCAAGTCAACCTAAGTGTTTGCATGTGTAAATCTGTCTTACACCCGTTGTATGTGAACGTTAGAATCTATCACACCCGATCATCACGTGGTGCTTCGAAACAACGAACTGTCGCAACGGTGCACAGTTAGGGGGAACACTTGCTTGAAATTATTATGAGGGATCATCTTATTTACTACCGTCGTTCTAAGTAAACAAGATGCAAAACATGATAAACATCACATGTAATCAAATAATAATAGTGACATGATATGACCAATATCACATAGCTCCTTTGATCTCCATCTTGGGGCTCCATGATCATCTTGTCACCGTCTTGACACCATGATCTCCATCATCATGATCTCCATCATCGTGTCTCCATGAAGTTGCTCGCCAACTATTACTTCTACTACTATGGCTAACGCGTTTAGCAATAAAGTAAAGTAATTTACATGGCGTTTCTCAATGACACGTAGGTCATATAAAAGAATAAAGACAACTCCTATGGCTCCTGCCGGTTGTCATACTCATCGACATGCAAGTCGTGATTCTTATTACAATAGCATGAACATCTCATACATCACATATATGTCATTCATCATTCATCACAACTTTGGCCATATCATATCACAAAGCACTTGCTGCAAAAACAAGTTAGACGTCCTCTAATTGTTGTTGCAAGTTTTTACGTGGCTGAATTAGGGTTCTAGCAAGAACGAATTCATACCTACGTGAAAGCCACAACGTGATTTGTCAACTTCTATTTACCCTTCATAAGGACCCTTTTCATCGAATCCGCTCCAACTAAAGTAGGAGAGACAGACACCCGCCAGCCACCTTATGCAACTAGTGCATGTTAGTCGGTGGAACCGGTCTCACGTAAGCGTACGTGTAAGGTTGGTCCGGGCCGCTTCATCCCACAATACCGCTGAAGCAAGATAAGACTAGTAGCGGCAAGAAAGTTGACAACATCTACGCCCACAACAAATTGTGTTCTACTCGCGCAAGAAGAACTACGCATAGACCGAGCTCATGATGCCACTGTTGGGGAACGTTGCAGAAAACAAAAATTTTCCTACTCGTTTCACCAAGATCCATCTATGAGTTCATCTAGCAACGAGTCATCGGATGCATCTACATACCTTTGTAGATCGCGAGCGGAAGCGTTCAAAGAACGGGGTTGATGTAGTCGAACACGACGTGATCCAAACCACCGATGACCAAGCGCCGAACGGACGGCACCTCCGCGTTCAACACACGTACGGAGCAGATGAGGTCTCCTCCTTTCTTGATCCAGCAAGGGGGGAGGAGAGGTTGATGAAGATCCAGCAGCACGACGGCGTGGTGGTGGATGCAGGGCGTCACAGTAGCAGGACTTCGCCTATACTACGAAAGAGAGAGGTGCAACAGGGGAGAGGGAGGTGCCAAAGGCTGAGGTATGAAGTCCTCCCTCTCCTCAACTATATATAGGGGTGCCTAAGGGGGGTGGCCGGCCCTAGGAGATGGGATCTCCTAGGGGGCGGCGGCCAAGGGGTGGGGGACTTGCCCCCTAAGCAAGGGGGTGCCCCCCTTAGGGTTTCCCCCCAACCCTAGGCGCATGGGCCCTTGGGGGTGGCGCCCCAGCCCACTTTGGGCTGGGTCCCTTCCCACTTCAGCCCATGGGGCCCTCCGGGATAGGTGGCCCCACCCGGTGGACCCCCGGGACCCTTCCGGTGGTCCCGGTACAATACTGGGTACCCCGAAACTTGTCCCGATGGCCGAAACAGCACTTCCTATATATAATTCTTTACCTCCGGACCATTCTGGAACTCCTCGTGACGTCCGGGATCTCATCTGGGACTCCGAAAAACATTCGGGTTACTACATATACATATCTTCACAACCCTAGCGTCACCGAACCTTAAGTGTGTAGACCCTACGGGTTCGGGAGACATGCAGACATGACCGAGACGACTCTCCGATCAATAACCAACAGCGGGATCTGGATACCCATGTTGGCTCCCACATACTCCACGATGATCTCATCGGATGAACCACGATCTCGAGGATTAAACAACCCCGTATACAATTCCCTTTGTCAATCGGTATGTTACTTGGCCGAGACTCGATCGTCGGTATCCCAATACCTTGTTCAGTCTCGTTACCGGCAAGTCACTTTACTCGTACCGTAATGCATGATCCCGTGACCAGACACTTGGTCACTTTGAGATCATTATGATGATGCATTACCGAGTGGGCCCAGTGATACCTCTCCGTCATACGGAGTGACAAATCACAGTCTCGATCCATGTCAACCCAACAGACACTTTCGGAGATACCCGTAGTATACCTTTATAGTCACCCAGTTACGTTGTGACGTTTGGTACACCCAAATCACTCCTACGGTATCCGGGAGTTACACGATCTCATGGTCTAAGGAAAGGATACTTGACATTGGAAAACTCTAGCAAACGAACTATACGATCTTGTGCTATGTTTAGGATTGGGTCTTGTCCATCACATCATTCTCCTAATGATGTGATCTCGTTATCAATGATATCCAATGTCCATAGTCAGGAAACCATGACTATCCGTTGATCAACGAGCTAGTCAATTAGAGGCTCACTAGGGACATGTTGGTGTCCATTATTCACATATGTATTACGATTTCCGGATAACACAATTATAGCATGAATAAAGACAATTATCATGAACAAGAAAATATAATAATAATGCTTTTATTATTGCCTCTAGGGCATATTTCCAACATAAGCAGCAACACAAATATGATGCCTCGCAAAAATAAAGGAGATGGACCTATTGTGGTCTTGAGTGATGGTTGTTGAGTTAAGAGTGTGTGTTATGTTTCCCTCCCATTGCAACGCACGGGCTCTTTTGGTAGTAATATAATAATAAAGCACCGATCGCTTTTGGGATTATGCGTTAGAGACAGCTGCATTCACTTTAAATAGGGCACCATCTAAGTCCATGGAGACGACACCGTATGAACTGTGGTTTGGCAAGAAACCTAATTTGTCGTTTCTTAAGGTTTGAGGCTGCGATGCTTATGTGAAAAGGCTTCGGCCGGAAAATCTCGAACCCAAAGCGGACAAATGCGTCTTCATAGAATACCCAAAATAGTCACATTTCACGATAGAACCTTCAGTTATTGTTGAAATGATTTATTTCCTATGGACTGGAAACGTGTACTGACCGGTAGCAGTACGTTTAGACTTCGAGGCATGTCTTGGAACTGAAATGAACCGTACCCCATGCAACGAACTGGGTTCTGCTTTGGAAGAAGGCTCTCTCAAGTCTCAACGAAGTTGATGCTGCCGCCCATGGCCATGTATCTCTCGATGATGGGATAAGTCCAGCTGCTTATTGCCCTTATGTTTCAGATTATTTATCTTCCCTCGAATACACCACCATGAACGGTTATTTCGTTATCCTTCTCTAGTTCAAATATTTGGATAGATATATCTCAAAAGAATAAAAAAAATCAATAATTCGTATACCAATCTGTATGCATCTCCATTTCATGATTAGCCTACTTCCAGTGTCAATTGTAGGACTACAACAACAAGGCAGAATTATTGGGCTACTTCCATGCTGTTGGCGACGCTCACTTTTGCCATCGTTTCTCCATGTATGGGCCTCATCTCGTGAATGTGACAGATCATTCATGTATGGTTGTCCTCCTTCATTTGCGGTGGCAAGCAGATGGGGAATAGTCAAGATGCCCCTAGAGTCGACGAACTGCTAACATGGAATCAAATACTGAAATCACTTTTGCAATACAACCTTCCATTACTGTCTGACTCTATCGCCTAGAATGTGTGATGACTGGTAGCGGTAGGTGTAGAATCTATCAAGTCTTCTCATTTATGCTGCTTGTTGATGACTTCCATGGTGTCGTCTCACATACATCTTAGTAATTTTATGGTTGTATGCATCCATAGATGCCAAGGTCGGTAGGTTTAACCCTCCATTTCAAAAAAGAAAGAAAAAAAAAATTCATTAGGACTACTTACCAAGATGAATTCACGTAGAACATGATATGTGACACGGTGGTGACCAATTACCAGGGTACCACCTGACTCGAGGAAGTAGAATCCAAGGGTGCGGTAGACAGGCTCCTATCAACATCATATATCTTCCAAGAAAATCAGCACCACGTGGAAAAAATATTTGAAGAATTTCCTTGTGTGCGAACAATGGAAATAGTAGTACATGCATGAGTTGTAAGTACCACGGTATCTAGCTAGAATTATTGGGTGGTCTTTTTTTTACGAAAACACTAACGCCCACACGTGTGGGCGTTACCTAACTTGCCCGCACGTCTGGATCGTCGTTCACTATCTTTTGCACGAATTTTGACACGAAAAGGTGAATTTGGTGTGCCACGTAGAACGGGGCTGGTGTGTGGGCGTTGTAGACTTTGCTCACACGCCCGCACCACGCTGTTTGCCAGCTGCGTTGTGTGGGCGAACTGCTTTTCGCCCACACAACCACCACCTAGGTCATGCGCGTGTGGGCGAACTGCTTTTCGCCCACACGACACTCCTACCTTGTGGATGGCAACTGCAGTTACGCGAACGTGGCAACTCAGTACACACACATGGCAATTGTGATTCTTTGCTACACGGCAACTGCAGTTACGCGAACGTGGCAACTCGGTACACACACATGGCAACTGTGATTCTTTGCTACACGGCAACTGCAGTTGCGCGTACGTGGCAACCAGATAAACACACATGGACACTGTGATTAACAATACATGGCAATTATGGTTGGACCACACGTGGCAACTAGGTAAACACACATGGGAACTACTGTTTTGACCATATGTGGCAAGTAGTTAATCAAACACGGCAACTACGGTTTGATTACACGCGGCAACTACCATAAATTAGACATGGCAACTATAGTTAACCAAAATAGATAGAGTTACCATGCTTTTACAACTACACTTGCCATCCCAGATAACTACATCTGCCAACCAGAATGGCAACTAAATCGTCATCCCGCGGGGTACCTAACGTAGCTACGTCAGGACGTGTGGACATTTTTGCTTCGTGCCACACGCACGGGATGGAGATGAGTAGTACTTGTTGGGCGTGTGGCACGAAGTAGCCGCGCCCACACATGTGGGCAATTCTAATGTCCGTCCACACACAGCTCGTATGGGCTGCCTCCTGCTCACACCACACACGGTGTGTGGACGCATGACATATATGCCATACGTGTGGCAGTTATCGGCGTCTTTTTTATGTATGATTAATTTGCCATCGTCGTTTCATCATAGTCTCCTTATTCAAAAAGGTTCATCATAGTCTCCTGTAAAAATAACAGACCAGTCTTATCTTCGAAATCAGACCAAGCATTCATGATCAGATATGGATGGCCTTTATTTTGTGATGGCAAGCAGACGTAGAAAAGTCTGATTACACACACCTAATCGTGAAGAAAACCATGTGTGAGGATGGACTGCGCTCGACCACTCGGCTCCAAATATTATCTCCTTGGCGTTGCTAACCCACGTAACGGATTGTCGGGTCACAGCACATGGAGTGTTGCACCACCACCATCGATTTGAACCATCAATCCACCATCTCCTCGGTTTCTCCGTATTAGAATTGTTGATGTATAATATGCTGCCTAGTCTCTTTTATCAGATCGGTCTTTTGATTACATTGGCTAAAGCATGCATTTCTATGGAATCAGAGCTAAGAGGTCTTGAGTTCAAGACCCGGCTGGCGCAATTATATTGCAGCCCACTTTCGGTCCACATTTAGGCCTGAGGGAGCCACACATGAGGGGGAGTGTTGACGTATAATGTGCTGCGTAGTCTCTTCCATCAGATCGGTCTTTTGGTTGCATTGGCTAGAGCATGCACTTCTACAAGAACCAATAAGCACAACTCCTCCGTCACAGCAAGAAAACACACCACTCCTCGTCCAAGCCATGGAGGCCGCCATGATCCCCTTGATCAAGAAGCTCGGCGGCCTACTCGCGGACAAGAACAACCTGGAGACACACGTGAGGAACAACGTCAAATCTCTGATCACGGAGTTGGAGATGATGCACGCCGTTCTATACAAGATTGGGGCCAAGCCGGCCGAGCAGTTCGACGAGCATGTCCTCATCTGGGGAGGCAAACTGAGGGACCTCTCCTACCATATGGAGGACGCCGTCGACGCTTTCATCGTGCACGTGGAGAAGCACGGCCATGACCGTGGCTCCACCAACATGAAGAATAGAGTTAAGAAGTTCCTCAGAAAGACCACCAAACTGTTTACCAAGGGTAAGGCTTTTCATCAAATCTCTGATGCCATCGAAGAAGCTAAGTGGGTCGCCAAGGAGTTGGGCGACCTGCGCGAAAGGTATATCCTTGACGCGCAGGACAACGAGAGGGGCGATGCCATTGATCCCCGCTTGAAAGCCGTGTACAAAGATGTCACGGAGCTTGTTGGGATAGATCACGTAAGAGATGAGCTGATCAAGAAGCTGTGTGACGGCAATGAGAGGTCCAAGGACCAATTAAGGACAATGTCTATTGTTGGATTTGGCGGACAGGGCAAGACAACTCTGGCAAAAGCAATGTATGACAAGATCAAAGTGCAGTTTGACAGTGTAGCTTTTGTTTCCGTTTCTCGGAATCCTGACATGACCAAGATTTTCAAGAAGATCTTATATGTGTTAGGTTGATCTCTCTCCCGTTCGGATGAGCGCTGATGAAACAGCGGAGATATCCCTCTACTTGTTGATTGACGCGCTCTGTTTGCCCGTCAGTCTAGGGATGCTGACCAGAACTCATTCGAAGTTTGATTCCTGTTCTGTTGCAGAATTCCTTCCAGAAGGAGCTAGTGAAAATTGGATCACGGTCTGACACCAATGACAACAGCAACCCATGAAGACGGTACACCCGATCCAAAAAGGCCTCTGCTACTGTGCTGGCTGTGTAAGGGTGTTTCAGAGCAATGAAAATGGCCATACTTGGATAGTTTTTCAATGACCACTAGCACACAGTTGAACTGTCGAGACGGAGGCAACCCTTCAATGAAATCCATCGTCATCATTTCCCACGGTTGTGAGGGTATTGGTAGTGGCTGCAGTAACCCTGGGTATGGCACTCGCTCCGGTTTAGCCAGTTGACAAATTTCAAACTGTTGCAGAGCAGTTTTGATCATGGTTTTCATATTCTTCCAATAAAAGAGTTGAGAAATTCTTCTGAATGTTACTGGAAAACCAGAGTGGCCACCAGCTGAGCTAGCATGCAGATTAACAATTATCCTTTTCTGCAACTGTTCATCTGGACCAATCCAGATCCTCTTCTTATATCGTAGGAGCTCATAATGTAATGAGAATTTCGGACCAGCATTAGGAGCAATAGTCAATTTTCTATATGATTGCCTGAGTGGTCGTGTCAGGTGAGTAGCTGTGTATGATTTCTTGTATCCATGCTGGCTAAACTGAAGATAACATGTAACAGTCAGCTGATGGGTGTGGTCGACGAGAAAGGGCATCTGCAGCTCGATTATCAGCTCCCTTCCTGTATACAATCTTGTAATTCAACCCCATCAGTTTAGTGAGTGCTTTTTGCTGCCAAGCTGTATGCAATCTTTGTTCTGTCAAGCTGACTAAGGCCCTCTGACCAGTGATTATCTGAAATTCTTTGAGTTGCAAATAGGAGCGTCATTGTTCTATAGCTAGCAAGATGGCCAAGAACTCTTTTTCATATACTGAGAGAGTTTGATTTCGTGGCCCCAAGGCCTTGCTGACAAAAGCAAGAGGATGCCTTCGTGCATTAATGCTGCACCAATACCACAGTCACTAGCATCAGTCTCAACAGTGAACACCTTTTTGAAATCTGGCAAGGCCAGTACTGGAGCAGTTATAAGTGCATTTTTCAGGGTTTGGAAAGCTGTTTCCTCAATGCTTGTCCACACAAATATGTTACCCTTGCGCAGAAGATTGGTTAATGGTTTGCAATCACACCAAAATGGCGAATAAATTTCCTGTAATATCCTGCCAATCCCAAGAAACTTCTGACCTCCTTAACAGAAAAAGGTGCTGGCCACTGTTCAATTGTACTGATCTTTTCTGGGTCTGTTGACACACCATCTTTGCTAATGATGTGGCCCAGATAAAGCAATTTTTGAGATGCAAACTCACATTTTGATATCTTGAAATACCACTGATCTCTCCTGAGCACTTGCAACACTCTTCTGACATGCTGGATATGTTGTTGCAGAGTTTTGCTGAAAATGAGAATATCATCAAAGAATACTAGCACAAAGAATCTCAACATTTCTGGCTCCTGAGATAAGGTAACATTCATTGCTCCCTGGAATGTGTTAGGTGCACCAGTAAGACCATAGCCCACCACTCTAAATTCAAAGTGACCATGATGTGTTTTGAAGGCAGTTTTGTATTCTTCACCAGGGGCTAGTCTGATCTGATGATACCCATCCCTAAGATCAAGTTTGGTAAACCATTGAGCTCCATGTAGTTCATCCAGCAACTCATCTATTACTGGCATAGGAAAATTTCCCTTTATAGTGATTGCATTCAAATGCCTATAGTCCACAACCAATCTCCAAGTATGATCCTTCTTTTTGACCAGCAGGATGGGAGAAGAGAAGGGGTTGTTGCTTCTTCTAATTACTCCAGAGTCCAGCATTTCCTAAATTTGTTTTTCAACCTCATCTTTTAATTCAGGTGCCAATCTGTAAGGTTTGAGAGAAAAGGGCCTAGCACCAGGTATGAGAGGAATAGAATGATCACATGCTCTTTCTGGGGGAAGTCCCACTGGAATGGAGAAAACATCCTGATACTCCTCAATCAACTCCTGAATCTCTGGTATCCCTTAGCTGCATTTTCAGCAGTCACCACTGACAGTTCAATGATGGTGTAAGCAAACTCAATTGGTGCTGCTCCTTGCAATGTTACTGTCCTTCCATTAACAGCAAATGACATCCACTTTTGATCCCAGTCAACTGTCATTGGACTATACCTTGATAGCCACTCCATTCCTAAAATTCCATCATAACAACTAAGAGATAAAACTATGAGATCATGTTCAAACAGATTTCCTTGCACTGACAACTGACATTTTGGAATGTAGCTGCAGCAGCTCATTATTCCTCCATTTGCTACCCTGACCTTAATTGCTGTACATTCCTGTATGCCTGGTAGTTTTGCAGCTGTGGCAGTATCTACAAATGAATGTGTACTACCAGAGTCCACCAAAAAAAATTCTGCTGTCCATTGATATTGACCATCAGTTGGAATGCCTTTCTTTTGGACGTTTTTCATTCTGCCGCTTCTGATAATGCAATAAGATTGACTTCCTCATCATCAGTTTCAGAACCATTACTGCCGGTGCATTGGAAAAACTCGACCATCTCTTGCACAACATGTAAGGACACTGCCTGTTTACATTGATGATCCCTGCCCCACTTTTCTCCACACATGAAGCATAGTCCCTTGGCCTTGCGGTATGCTCGAAGAGCAGCCCATTTATCTTCACCAGCATTTGGTTTATGAGTTTCCGAGGATTTGGTAGGCAGTGCTTTGTTTTGAGTTGCTGAAATGGTTGACTGTTGTCTCCTGACTGCCTGACCCACTTGAGGAGAAGAGCTTGTTAGTGATTCATGCAGAAGTGCGAGATCATAAGTTGCATCCAAGTCTTGGGGCTGATGTAGAGCAACCATCGTTCTGACTGCAGGATTTAATAAATCAATGAACTTTGTGACATAGTGAACAGACTCAGGCACAGCCTCATATGCTGATAATTGATCATATAACTCAGCGAACTGTTCTACATACTCCTCCACAGTGCCAAGTTGAGATATACTGTGAAATTTCCGCACCAGCGCCTGATGCTGACTGCGACCAAAACGGCACTGCAACAACCTGCAGAATTCCTCCCACGACGCATCCGGAACCCTGCGCTGCACAGATTCCAGCCATCTAGCTACTGGCCCTTCAAACATAGTGGAAGCAAACTATATCCACAACTGACGGGGCATTCCACACATGTTGAAGTAATCTTCACATCTCGTTTGCCATAGCCTCGGATTAGTTCCATCGAACCGAGGCAAGTCAATGCGAGGACCGAAACCGAATTGCTCAGTATTTTCTCAGTGAATTTCAGAGTAACGAGGTGATTGGACTGGGTTGATCTCTGATCTCATACCTCTGGCTGGACGAGGAACATAAGGAACGTGATCCTTCCCCATGGCAGGCAGGGCTGAGCGGCTGCCCTCCACCCCTCCCTCACCACTGCCCATCTGGGCCGGACTTGCTTGCTGGCGGCTGCCCATGGACGACGAGGTAGAGGTCGGTGGTCGCTCCATTCCGGCACGGATCTCATCCATGTCGACCCCGGTCGACATCTTGAGGTCGTTGATCCGCGTCGTCAGATCACCCACGATGGAGCGCATCGACTTCGACGCCTCCTCATCATGTCGCTTGAACCGAACGTCGAGGGACTCCGCCAATTCGGCCTTGAGGAACTCGTACACCGTCTTCGTCGCCAGCGACATGTTCTCCATGATTTCTCGGCGGCGCCGCAAATCTCGTCGCATGCGGGTGGTGGCTCGGAACTTGTTGCGCCAGGATCTGTAGCTCTGATGCCAATTGTAAGCACCAATTGGTTCTCTCTCGAATTATACTCTCTATTGCTTACAGGATCCGAATTTGAATCTGAGGAAGGAAGAACAAGGAAGCAACACACGCCAGTCACACGCTATCCTATCCAGCCGGCCGAAGCCGTTCCTTCCGCCCACCCGTTACAAGCATCACTGTTACACTTATACCCTGGTCTACCGGACCCATTCTGGCCCAAATAACCGAGCAGGCTGCTTCTGGTTCCTCCTGGGCCGGGCCTTGTAGCTGCTTGCCGGTTCGCCCTGTAGCGGATCACATCTTGTCGGGGTAGTGGTCGTAGAGTCGCTGACAACCAAGGTCACCTCTTCTTAGCCTCTTCTTGTCTTCTCCGCGATTCATGTGAGAAAAGCGCCGTTATTTCAATCTGAAGAAGTAATATTCTTGTTCCATTCCAGTGCTCTGCATGCAGCAGATGGCAAATGCTTTTGCTCCCTGAACTAGTTAGTGCCTGGCAAATGCAGTTGCACAGCAGCAGAAAAGGAGAATCCACGTGTTTGTGTTGCACTTGATTGACACTTGTACCTACTCTGTTTTACTTACTGAATTAATGAACAGCTGATCATCACTTTTTATTTTTATGACGTTTCCTTTTTTTTCTGCGCTGAACTATCCTAGCTCGATATAGACTGCATGTCAGTACTACATAATAAACATCACAGCAACATACTAGACTAGCTAGCTAGCAGCTCTGTTTTTTTTCGATAAACGGTGGATTTTATTGGCTCAAAATGAAGTATCAAAAGGATATAAATATAATGAGCACACACCTGGCCTCTACATATCTAGAATGCATACAGCCAACACCAACACACACAAAAACTCGCCGGCGGATAGCAAAGTCTTGTAAGACCAAAGCTATGCATGGGCAATGCAAAAAAGAAAAAGAACCCCAATGCGATCCGATCCATGATCGACAATAGTACTTTTCATATGATCTGCTGGACACTACTTGCATTACTCGTGTGACATATATGCTCTGAATTTTGTGAAGAGTGCCTTTATTGACCTGAATTATCTCAGGTTGTCTCTCTGAACTGAACATCAGTTAAGCTGAAGCTATTCCACAGAAACAGCTGGTGACAAGTGCCTTTATTGACCTGAATTATCTCAGGTTGGTTATAGGATGAAAAGAAGGGGGCTATACAAGTTCAGAAATCACATCAAAAGAAACCAATTCTGAAGCGTCCGGACAAGACCGTTTAGCTTCCTTAAACAAAATCACCAGGTTTTCTTTTTCAGGATTGCCAACATAAAACCATGCACATTACCAAAGCCTGAATGTCTTCATTTATGTGCTATTCCACGGAAACTGCATCTAGTGACTATTGCTGCTGATGCTAGAATATAAATAAATTCACTCTAGCAGAAGATCGTCAGGCTGTACCACATTTTGTCAATTTAATTAAGACACTCGTACAGGCCTTCGGATAAGTGCTGGCCTGATTATTTTGCTTAGTAGACTGAACTCAAATGACCACCAAAAGAAGCTTCAGAAAGCAATCCTGAAAAATGAGAGTAGCCTGAACCAGATGCTTGCGTGCGGTTTAGCTTCATGAAATAAAAGTACAGTCTCTCTTTTCAAGGAACAATATGCACAATAGTGCAAGGTTTCAGAATTCAGATTCTTGAGCAGACACCTCCAATATTATCATTTGAGGTCAATGACCCCACTCATCAGAATGTGCTGATGAACAACTCTTGATGGTTGAAACTTGAAAGAAACCAGATTTTCAGATTCTAGCATCCCACCTATAATAAGCCTGTCGCCGGCCGGACTGACAGTAGCTTTCTTCAGGAACAAACGGTATAATATTACAAGATTTTCATTTCTTATATGACCAGGCAACGGGTTGAAGGGCCTTGTTGTTGAAGACAAGCAACTAGTACGTAACTGGGTCAAGCAGAGCATGAACACACGCCTCAAGGAATCAGAAGCAGAGATGAAACCAGCAGATCCTGACGGGCAAAAGGAATCACCACAATAGTAATAAACTCGAGAACAAGACATTTATCCTGCTCATTGACATACTGAATAAATCGTAGGGTTCGTCAAATCTGAATAAATCGTAGGCGAGGTACATACCAGAGAGCTGCATAAGCGAGGTACAAACAAGGCAGCAAAGAGGAATACAGTCTTGACAGATAACACACTCGAATCACACGAATGGACAGAACAAATCTCAACTTGTAAACCATGCACCTCCCTGCTTCATGCACATTCCCTTCGCCGTCTTGCTCAGGCCTAAATCGCTTCAGGGGCATGAGAAGGGCCTTCTGAGGACGCTGACGAATTACTGACCAAATATATAACCAGAGTTAGCCACGGACTGTAATAATTAATTACGGAAGAAAAACAAGGCAGCAAAGGGGATTACACTTACAGCCTTACATGCGTGGGCGAAATATTTTCATGGGGATGTGCTTTATCTTAAGCCAGTTTGGATCTCCTACTGTTTGACAACCCTTCATCAGCTCATCATGGCAGTGATAAAGTTCAAACTTCAACAGAGACCGGGGCAGTGCTGGAAGCGACCGGATATTCTCGCATCCAATGATCTCCAGTGTCTCGAGCGATGTGAGGTGCTCCATTTTGCCTGCTAAGGTGTCCCAGTCGCACCACCCAATTCTGAGGTTACGAAGATGAGGGAAACCCACAAGTTGAGGACCAGGTCCCAGTTGGCTGCAGTGAAATAATTCAAGTACTTGCAGGCCCTTTGGGCCACCGTTCAGCTTACCCACTATCCAATCTGGGTACCTTGAGCCACTGTAGAACCAGATAGACAGTTTTTCAAGCCCCACAGGAGGGCACAAGGCCTCAAGTACCTCTGCTTCAACTTCTGCAGTGCGCCGACAGAACAGTAGTGTCAGTTCCATGAGCCTTTCCTTGGCAGCTAGATTGGCTTCAAGAGCTTCCTCCTTGCTTTTAACATCTCCAAGGCCAATGATCCGCAGCCTGCCACGAATCTTGTTTAGGTCCCTAAGCTGCTTTATCTCATAACCCTGTCGATTCATTACTACGAAGTCTGATACTGTTTGAAGTGAGCTTAGCCTGCCTATGTTAGGAAAGTTCACGTCCAGGCATAATATGTGCCGCAAGTTGGTAAGGTCAGAAAATGTAAATTCCGAAATTTCGCCTTCACCAAAATCTAGCAGCTGGATATGGACAAGTTTAGCTAGTGTGCATGGTAAAACAACCTTGCATTGGCGACTTTTCGGGAAAGCTAGATAGCGGAGGTGCTTTAACTGAATAATGGATTCTGGGACCAATAACTTATCACTGGGATTGCTGATTCGACGTCTCTGGTAGAAATCAATGGCCAGTACCCGCAACTTCAGCAGACTCATGCATATACTCTCAAGGACCTTTTCCTCAACTGGTGTATCCCATGCAACAACATTGATGATGAGAGTGCGTAAATTTTCCAATCCAATGACATTCTCAGTAATCAATTCTGCATTATATGTCTCAACAAAAAGATGTCGGACATCTCGAGGGACATCTCCTTTCCAGCCTTCTCCTCTATGGCCCCTTTCATTCTCGATTCTGAAGCAATCACTTCCAGCGACCTTGTTTACTAAATCATGCAGCAGATCATGAATTGTAAAGCAATCAGTATTAGAACCCTCCATCAGCGACCTTGTTCCTTTTGGTTGCAGAAATGAGCATGACACTAACTCTTGAATGTAGCCCTCGGCTACATCTTCCATCTCCTCTATTGCATAACTGGTCTTTACAAACCCTTGTGCTATCCAGAGGCGGACTAATTGGTCTTTTTCCAGTTGGAATCTTCTGGGGAAAATATTGCAGAATTCAAAGCATCGCCTGATGTCCGGATTAAGCTGCTGATAGCTCCACCAAAGAGCATCCATGGTGTCATTCAACATGTCAAGCTTTGCAACATTTTTCCAAAAACTGATATTTGGGTTTGCCCCAAGCCGTCCTGCAACTGTTACTGCTGCAATAGGTGATCGGTGTAGTTTTTTGGCAATCTCTCTCCCAACTTGTTCAAATTCTTTAAGGGCAATACTTTTACAACTTAGCGCATAATGCATAAACATCGTCAAGTACTGATCCTCATCCAAATCAGGCATTTCAATAAGTTTATCGGCACACAGAGCTCCAGCTGCTTCTTTTGTTCGAGCCGTCACCAGGATTTTGCTCCCTTTCAACCCAACATTGAGTGGAGAGATTAGTTCCTCCAGTTGTTGGTCATTCTTGTTCTTCACCCAGAGATCATCCAATATCAACAAGAAACGTTTGCCACGCAATGCTTCCTTCAACTTTTTGTTTAGTCCCCTATGATCTGAAATACCAGAGAGACTATCTTGGCTAATATCCTTCAGCATTTCTTGAAATATATCCTCCACACTGAAAGTCTCTGACACATGAATACACATGATAGTGTCGAAAAGTTTCTCCTCCTTGCATTCCTCCTTTATGTAATCTCGAATATATCCTGCAAAGGTAGTCTTCCCGGACCCTGCAACGCCATAGATGCCAATCACAGAGTAACATGGACTATAGCTTGGTGCATCACCCTGTGGTATCTCACGCAGCCTTGCCATGATATCATCACGCAACGCCTCTCGACCAAATACCTCCCGCTTGCTAGCAGCTCCAAGTTCTCTCCTGTTTTTGTTGGCAATATCTTTTGGTGTGCTGTTGCCTGCCACACCCAAGAGTGGTGACTTCTTCACTTCACTGACGGTGTTTTCCACCTGCTGTATCCTTTTCTTCAATTTCAATCTTGACATAGCAGTAAAGAATACATCTAACATATCAAATAAGGAGGCATTCTCCTGAAAGTAGCAAAATATTAGACGAGTATGTCAGTCACATAAATATTGGACAGTCGTCCTTGAGCTTTTACATGTACATAGAATGCATATGAAATGAAGAGCCGATGGAGTTGGTGATGAAATTGGGTGTACCTGACATTTTTTGATGCCAACCACTTGGTATGACCAGTCTCTGTAAAAGCAGGCAGCCTCAAAGACATGAGCTAACCAGCTGTATAGTGATGTACCACAGTTCTTGAACAAGTCAAACGAGGTGCACAAGCTAGAGAGCCACCGCACATTGCCGGAGGCCTCAGCATTGGTAGTCACCGGAATATCAATAATCACTGGAAGTGGCTTGTTTGTGATGGCGGCACTGTTATTCGCCGGAATGGGCTCCTCTGACCTGGGTCTGGGTAGGAGGAACAAAGACAAGGAGCTTTCCCGTGCCCACTGCAGCAGACGAGCTGATTTTGTCCGGCCGATGCGTGCAATCTGGATGCAGCACCCTTTGAAGAGGGCAATGCAGACGGCGAAAGCGCGGCGGAGCCGATGCCAGCACCTGACGGCAATCTTGTCTTGGGAATCGTCGGAGATGTCTTCGGCATCCTCGAGAGCGTGCCTGCGCCATTTTCCGGTTCAAGAGGTAATACTTCATCAAGTTCTACTTTCCTCCCACTTACTTCTTTCGAGAGAAACTCCTTCTCTAGAAAGCATCCATTCCTGGCAACAAAGATCTTGCCTTCGGATCTGAGGTAAAAGGTATACCCAACAGTTTCTTTAGGGTATCCTATGAAGACGCATTTTTCCGACTTGGGTTCGAGCTTTTCAGGTTGAAGTTTCTTGACATAAGCATCGCATCCCCAAACTTTTAGAAACGACAGCTTAGGTTTCTTCCCAAACCATAATTCAAACGGTGTCGTCTCAACGGATTTCGACGG
Source organism: Triticum urartu (assembly GCF_003073215.2). Taxonomy (NCBI): domain Eukaryota; kingdom Viridiplantae; phylum Streptophyta; class Magnoliopsida; order Poales; family Poaceae; genus Triticum; species Triticum urartu. The sequence continues at coordinate 4,792,904 of NC_053022.1, read as the reverse complement.
AGCCCTATTTAAAGTGAATGCGGCAGTCTCTAAAGCATAACCCCAAAAAGGTAGCGGTAAATCGGTAAGAGACATCATAGATCGCACCATATCTAATAGAGTGCGATTACGACGTTCGGACACACCATTACGCTGAGGTGTTCCAGGCGGCGTGAGTTGTGAAACTATTCCACATTTTCTTAAGTGTGTGCCAAATTTGTGACTCAAGTATTCTCCTCCACGATCTGATCGTAGAAACTTGATTTTCCTGTCACGTTGATTCTCAACCTCACTCTGAAATTCCTTGAACTTTTCAAAGGTTTCAGACTTGTGTTTCATTAAGTAGACATACCCATATCTACTCAAGTCATCAGTGAGGGTGAGAACATAACGATAGCCACCGCGAGCCTCAACGCTCATTGGACCGCACACATCAGTATGTATGATTTCCAATAAGTTGGTTGCTCGCTCCATTGTTTCTGAGAACGGAGTCTTGGTCATTTTACCCATAAGGCATGGTTCGCACGTGTCAAATGATTCATAATCAAGAGACTCTAAAAGTTCATCTGCATGGAGCTTCTTCATGCGTTTGACACCTATGTGACCAAGGCGGCAGTGCCACAAGTATGTGGGACTATCATTATCAACCTTACATCTTTTGGTACTCACACTATGAATATGTGTAGCATTACGCTCGAGATTCATTAAGAATAAACCATTCACCATAGGAGCATGACCATAAAACATATCTCTCATATAAATAGAACAACCATTATTCTCGGATTTAAATGAGTAGCCATCTGGAATTAAACGAGATCCCGATACAATGTTCATGCTCAAAGCTGGTACTAAATAACAATTATTAAGGTTTAAAACTAATCCCGTAGGTAAATGAAGAGGCAGCGTGCCGACGGCGATCACATCGACCTTGGAACCATTCCTGACGCGCATCGTCACCTCGTCCTTCGCCAGTCTCCGCTTATTCCGCAGCTCCTGCTTTGAGTTACAAATGTGAGCAGCTGCACCGGTATCAAATACCCAAGAGCTACTACGAGTACTAGTAAGGTACACATCAATTACATGTATATCACATATACCTTTTGTTTTGCCGGCCTTCTTGTCCGCTAAGTATTTGGGGCAGTTCCGCTTCCAGTGACCGCTTCCCTTGCAATAAAAGCACTCAGTCTCGGGCTTGGGTCCATTCTTTGGCTTCTTCCCGGCAGCTTGCTTGCCAGGCGCGGCAACTCCCTTGCCGTCCTTCTTGAAGTTCTTTTTACCCTTGCCCTTCTTGAACCTAGTGGTTTTATTGACCATCAACACTTGATGTTCCTTCTTGACTTCAACCTCTGCTGATTTCAGCATTGCAAATACCTCAGGAATGGTCTTTTCCATCCCCTGCATATTGAAGTTCATCACAAAGCTCTTGTAGCTTGGTGGAAGCGACTGGAGAATTCTGTCAATGACCGCATCATCCGGGAGATTAACTCCCAGCTGAGTCAAGCGGTTATGTAACCCAGACATAGTGAGTATGTGCTCACTGACAGAACTATTTTCCTCCATCTTACAGCTGAAGAATTTGTCAGAGACCTCATATCTCTCGACCCGGGCATGAGCTTGGAAAACCATTTTCAGCTCTTCGAACATCTCATATGCTCCATGTCTCTCAAAACGCTTTTGGAGCCCCGGCTCTAAACTGTAAAGCATGCCGCACTGAACGAGGGAGTAGTCATCAGCACGTGTTTGCCAAGCGTTCATAACGTCTTGGTTCTGTGGGATGGGAGCATCACCTAGCGGTGCTTGTAGGACATAATCTTTCTTGGCAGCTATGAGGATGATCCTCAGGTTCCGGACCCAGTCCGTGTAGTTGCTGCCATCATCTTTCAACTTGGTTTTCTCTAGGAATGCGTTGAAGTTGAGGACTACGTTGGCCATTTGATCTATAAGACATATTGTAAAGATTTAGACTAAGTTCATGATAATTAAGTTCATCTAATCAAATTATTCAATGAACTCCCAGTTAGATAGACATCCCTCTTCTAGTCATCTAAGTATAACATGATCCGAGTCAACTAGGCCGTGTTCGATCATCACGTGAGACGGACTAGTCAACGTTGGTGAACATCTTCATGTTGATCGTATCTTCTATACGACTCATGCTCGACCTTTCGGTCTTCTGTGTTCCGAGGCCATGTCTATACACATGCTAGGCTCGTCAAGTCAACCTAAGTGTTTGCATGTGTAAATCTGTCTTACACCCGTTGTATGTGAACGTTAGAATCTATCACACCCAATCATCACGTGGTGCTTCAAAACAACGAACTGTCGCAACGGTGCACAGTTAGGGGGAACACTTGCTTGAAATTATTATGAGGGATCATCTTATTCACTACCGTCGTTCTAAGTAAACAAGATGCAAAACATGATAAACATCAAATGCAATCAAATAATAATAGTGACATGATATGGCCAATATCACATAGCTCCTTTGATCTCCATCTTGGAGCTCCATGATCATCTTGTCACCGGCATGACACCATGATCTCCATCATCGTGTCTCCGTGAAGTTGCTCGCCAACTATTACTTCTACGACTATGGCTAACGTGTTTAGCAATAAAGTAAAGTAATTTACATGGCGTTCCTCAATGACACGCAGGTCATATAAAAGAAAAAAGACAACTCCTATGGCTCCTGCCGGTTGTCATACTCATCGACATGCAAGTCGTGATTCCTATTACAATAGCACGAACATCTCATACATCACATATGTATCATTCATCACAACTTTGGCCATATCATATCACAAAGCACTTGCTGCAAAAACAAGTTAGACGTCCTCTAATTGTTGTTGCAAGTTTTACGTGGCTGAAGTAGGGTTCTAGCAAGAACGTTTTCTTCCCTACGTGAAAGCCACAACGTGATTTGTCAACTTCTATTTACCCTTCATAAGGACCCTTTTCATCGAATCCGCTCCAACTAAAGTAGGAGAGACAGGCACCCGCTAGCCACCTTATGCAACTAGTGCATGTTTGTCGGTGGAACCGGTCTCACGTAAGCATACGTGTAAGGTTGGTCCAGGCTGCTTCATCCCACAATACCGTCGAAGCAAGATAAGACTAGTAGCGGCAAGAAAGTTGACAACATCTACGCCCACAACAAATTGTGTTCTACTCGCGCAAGAAGAACTACGCATAGACCTAGCTCATGATGCCACTGTTGGGGAACGTAGCAGAAAACAAAAAATTTCCTACGGTTTCACCAAGATCTATCTAGGAGTTCATCTAGCAACGAGTCATCAGATGCATCTACATACCTTTGTAGATCGCGAGCGGAAGCGTTCAAAGAACGTGGATGAAGTAGTCGTACACGACGTGATCCAAATCACCGAAGATCTTAGCGCCGAACGGACGGCACCTCCGCGTTCAACACACGTACGGTTAGCATAACATCTCCTTCTTCTTGATCCAGCAAGAGGGAAGAAGAGGTTGAGGAAGATGGCTCCAGCAACAGCACGATGGCGTGGTGATGGTGGAGTTGCAGTACTCCGTCAGGGCTTCGCCAAGCACTATGGAGGAGGAGGAGGAGTTTGAGAGGGAGAGGGAGGCAACCAAAGGCGTGAGAGAATAGCCCTCCCTCCCCCACTATATATAGGAGGGCCAAGGGGGGGCGCCGGCCCTAGGAGATCTAATCTCCTAGGGGGGGCGGCGGCCAAGGTGTGGGGGGCTTGCCCCCCAAGCAAGGGGGCGCCCCCCTTTAGGGTTTCCCCCAAACCCTAGCCGCATGGGCCCTAGGGGAGAGGCGCCCCAGCCCACTTTGGGCTGGGTCCCTTCCTACTTAAACCCATGGGGCCCTCCGGGATAGGTGGCCCCACCCGGTGGACCCCCGGGACCCTTCCGGTGGTCCCGGTACAATACCGATAACCCCGAAACTTGTCCCGATGGCCGAAACAGCACTTCCTATATATAATTCTTTACCTCCGGACCATTCCGGAACTCCTCGTGACGTCCGGGATCTCATCCGGGACTCCGAA